>NW_013952836.1:295146-306594 GCF_001266775.1 Austrofundulus limnaeus
CACACACACACACATGCGCGCACACTTACTGCCTGGAGTGGACTGAAGCTCTGACACTGAGAGGACATCTCCAAATCTTCAGAAGTAACACAAACGAGTGTTACATAAAAAACTACAGTAACCCAGTTCGTAAAGTACAAACTCTTSTTAAACCAATACTCAAACTCAAAACTGTCCATTCTTAAAATAAATCCAGTTTACAGTCCAATGAATAAACGTATTCAAACAAACCTCATTAAAGATTACATTTCATAGCTTTGATTGTAGTACTATGTGAAAAATGCTTTTGACTGTATTTTCTGACCTCTAACTTCTAGTTTTTATTTATTGAACTGTTTTCTGATGATGCAGAGGATGCGTGAAAGCTGAAACGACCACATAACGGCTCCAAAGTGGCACCATTTCAGAGTTTTATCTGACGTTTTGAGAGCACAAGGTTAGTTTCTGACTTTGCCGTAAATGATCAAAGACGTTTTGCATAAATCCTGATGCGTGAACTCCGCCGATACTCCAGGCGCCGGGCTATAATTAGAAAGCTTCCTCGTCAAGCCCACCCTGTACTTTCTTTGTTCTTCGTGGCAAAGCGGACAGAGAGTGAGTGGAGGGGATTTGAAGTTTAGAAAAAAAAGCTTAGTGACGAGAGGAGATTATTTTGTTTAATGCACAACCATAAATCAACAGCGAGGGCGATGTCTGCGTCACCAGAAACACCAACTCCATCCTCCTCACGAGAAGCGCAATATCTGAACCYCACCAGCTGTTCCTCTGCTCAGACAGACCTTTACCCCCCTCCTTCTGCAAACTCATGAACCTCCACCTCACTAGTCACTTAATAAGCTACAAACTGTTCATTTRCCGAGTCTTCACCAAATGTCACACAGAGCAACTTGAATTAAAGCACATGCTAAGTCAGTTTAAATGTATTTTTTTTGTACCTAAACAAAACAAAAGGTGTATTTTTGGTGGGTGAACACAAAGAAAACAGTTTTTGCTCCATAAATGTTGGCTACAAGAAGAAAGAACTGCTTCACAGAATGACACGTTACAAGATAAAAGGCTGCAACACTGCTTAAAAAAATAAATAAAAAGAAGAAGAAACAAATGTCTCCCTGAAGGCCTCATTTCTCAGTCTTCACGAGACGTCCTCCATCACTTTATGAATGCAACTCCGTGCAACAGAGAGAGAACTGAAGGCTTTTGAAGCCAGAGCTGGTCCGGTGGTGTGAGGCTGTCTCTGCTTGCGACWGAAAGCTGATGAGATGCAGTTGCAGACTGCAGGCCTCTCGAGCCTTTAGACAGGGTGACACAAGTTAGACTCTTACCATTTTACATCTCCATGCACCCAGTTTTTGAATGAGACTTTAACCAGTCATATTTGTGCCCATGTATGAATGATATAATTTGTGACTGCAATTTGATACAACAGCTGAGTCAGCTTTTTCGTACGGTTCTTGTAATCTAAATAATGCATACTTTGTGTTTTCTTAGTCCATGCGTCGAAATGTTCATCTCATTTAGGAGATTTGTGTTACAACTGTTGGTCACTAGCTGGTGCTGTGATTTTTGTATTTTAACGAGACACACACACACACACGTGCTGATACGTCAGTCTGAAGCTTTAACATTGAAAATTGTGAGGACACAAACAATTGTTTTAATCAAGGATGAGGCTGGTATGCTCCTACATGTTGAAAAATGGTGAGTAGCTCGAACAGCACTCTGTCGTTAGTGTTTTTTCTTTATTTTACAGCTAGATGAACAACTGATTGCATGCTAGGTTAATTTGTAGGTAACTCTAAAATCTTGCTTAGATGTGAGTGACAGCCTGAATGGGTGTTTGTCTCGTTTGTCTCCATGTGTCCCTCTGATGGACAACTTATCCAGGTTGTACCCCGCCTCCYGCTGGAGATAATCACCAGCTCCCCTGCATGAAAAAAAAATGGGTGGACGAATGGATAACTTGATAGTCTTTAGCTACTTTCAGCTCTTRGCTAGTAGTTTGCATCTTCTAACTTTGTGTTTATTTCCCCTTTTAGCTTTAAGCCATTTYATTTACACGCAAAGCATTCTGGGTAAATGATGACACCGATAGGTCATTGGTGCGAGTCTGCTAGCGAGCTATATCCACCCTGAAGGTTAATCTTGGACAATATCTGATGATCGACTCTTTTAAATGAAACCAGAGAGCGTTGACAGAGAGGAGAAGGTAGAAATGACTCAGCCTGTAACTGAAAATATGGATGGAGGACAACAGAGCTGCTTCATGGAAGAAGAACCTCAGCTTAGCCTGTTCTTTATTTTACAGTAAAATATATGTTTATTAAATAAAGTCTAATGTTACAACTAATCATGGATCCCTTTAATGCTTTGCTTTCTTTATCTTTGACCCAGTCTTTTAATATGTTTAGCTTAAGGTTAATGCATTGCTTCTATTAGCTTTGGCCATATGTTTTACTCTTTTTAGCTTAAGCTAATGCTTTGCCTTTTTTTTTTTTTTACAATTTTTTTTTTTTTAGTTTTGAGCTAGTGCTCTACTTTTCTTATCTTTGACCTAGGGTTTTGCCCCCTCTAGCTTTAGGCTAATGCAAGCGTATTTTAGCTTTGACCTAGTGATCCACTTCTTTYAGCTTTACCAACTCAGTTTCAGCTTCTTCAGCCAATTTCAGCTAMGTCAGTGGATTTTGAAATCAGAGACTTTAATTGGCCTGAAATTCAAACTTCAGATTTGTTAAATTCTTACTGAACTCCAGCCTCGTTTTCTTTGGTGCAGCAGTTTCATTAGGAAAGTCGCGTTAGCTGCACGACAGAGGAGAATCTACACTGAATCTCTAATAGAATATCTGGCCTGAGCTAATAAAACGAAAATGGCTGTCGGTGGAAATGAAGACAGTCTGATTGGATTTCTTTGAATTAATCCCATGAGGAGAATCCCGAGGCATAAAAAAAACTGCCTCAAAACGCGCACACACAATCGAATGCACAGACGTACAAAACACCGTCRATTACCACTAGAGCTTCTAATGAAACTGTGTGTTCTCTGCTCCATAAAGCAGGACAGTGCTGGTAGAGTAGAATACTAAACACTATAAAAACACCATTTAGCTTCACAGAAATAAAGCCACTGGGAAGAAGAGTTTCCCTCGTTACTCGCCGCATGCTTAATGAGATCTCCGGTAAATGAAGGCAGGCTTCACTTCATATTTAGGAAATTCTGCAGCAAGCAGTCATTTTTTAAACAAATCACTATACTAATATGGGTTAGACACGAGGCAAAGATCTACGTTTTTACWGGCTTTTACATTTAAATATCAAACAGTTTCTCCTCGAATGGTAYAATTAAAAAGGTTCAAAAACTACCACAGAAAGTTCAATTATTCTGTTTATTCTAGAGTGCAATGCATGAAAACACAAGGGTCAGGATAGGCTGCAAAATATTGGAAAAAGCTGACATTACGATTTTTCTAACCCTGCAATATACTGTATACAGTAGTGCAGTATGAAAAAATACAGGAATTTCCAACGTATGACTTGAACAAGACTATTTTATACAGTCATACAAACAGCAATGTTAAAAATGAACCACTTAGGACAGGGGTGTCAAACTCCAGTCCTCGAGGGCCGCTATCCTGCATGTTTTAGAGGTTTTCCAGCTCCAACACACCTGATTCAGTGATTGAATTAACTCTTCAAATTGGGCAGAAGCCTGTTAATCACCCAGCGATCAAAATCAGGTGTGTTGGAGCAAGAAAAACTCTAAAACATGCAGGATAGCGGCCCTCGAGGACAGGAGTTTGACACCCCTGACTTAGGACATTTAATAAATTAACTTTTAAACTGGTTGGAGCATCATTTTATGCATTACTGTACCTTTGAAGCCTGAACAGGAGAGCATTAAAAGCCCTGAATGCTGCCTYAATCTTTACACACTGAACACTTCAATTAAAAACCACAGTCTTTCCACTCTGACACCACGCTGAAAGCTGCCATTTACAAGTTGTCCTTCAAAGCACCATCTCTGCTCAGAGTTCGGTTTAACTCGGAGAGCTAATGGAGTGAAAACGATGGTACTTCTCTGCTGCCAATGGCTCCACATTTTCAATTTGTGTTTTATTGTCACTCTGTCCAGTACTGAGTTGTTCTTTTTTTTTTTTTTTAACTTTCAGCTTCTGGCTTTTATTCTCTTCCTTTATGTCTTTTAAGTTTTGTTAACAGCAACTTTTTCCCAATTACGCCAACAACATTCAGAGATGTTTGAAGTTTAAAGCCAGAAAAAGAAGCAACAACATCTTTTGGTTGATCAACATTTAGTATCTGTGAGTCACCTTGTTGGTAAACTGCATTACTTTTGTTATTTTATCTTACATTCACCTGAAGAAAATGCAAYGAATTGTGTAAAAACGCATAAAGATCTAAAAATACAGAGTAAATCAAAAGTATCGATACCCCTTTATTTCAGAAAAAGGAAAATGAGTGTTCAGATCCAGGGGGTTCTGACTGTTCACTGAGTATGTATAAATGTGTGTGTGTGTGTGTATATCTACAGTATGTATGTATGTATGTATGTATGTATGTATGTATGTATGTATGTATGTATGTATTTATATGTATGTATGGGTGTATATATAAATGTCTGCATGCTTTACAGAAAAATTATAGTAAATTTTATTATTATATAGACATGTTGCTATGTTTTCTTATATTGATTCATTTTAAGGTGAGCAGACCGATGTCGGGTGTGTGGTCTTGTGCTTTCTTGGTGTATATTTAATATATTTTCTAATCCCTCTTTNATATTTTCTAATCCCTCTTTCAGTCTTTCTAATTACATTTCCTCTTTTTTCTCTCTTTTCCTCTTTCCTCTTTATATAACTAACAAAAAAAATCACTGATGATGAAGAAATTAAGAAACTAATAGTAATATTAAGTTATTTGTTCTACTGAAGTGAAAAAAAAAAAAAGGAAACTTAAATATCTGAATACCCCAGCAAGTAATGGGTGAGGGCTATGTCCAGAACATGTCTACCAACTTGGATCAAGGTCAAGTTTTTCCCGAATGAGAATGGGGTCATGTAACGTATCAAAGAGGATCAGGGTTGTCTGAAAAATGGATTGATGCAATCAGATGTGCAATAGTTTTTGTGGTTCAAATGTCAGCACAGAAAGTTTCAACTGGGAATTTTGCATTGTGCTGTCCCTGGTGCTGAAAAGACACGTTTGAACTTTCTGTATTGATAATTTCTTAAAGAGATATTGCACATCTGATTGCATCAATCAATTTCTGAGTCCAGGTCATCTTTGATATACTGCAGGACCGCATTTCCATTGGTAAAATTTAACTTACCATAGATTTAATTAAGAATTATATTGTAAAAAGATTACAGATAATTTGTGACATATCCAGTTGGGCTTACTGTTAATCAAATAGTTGCTTTGTCTGGTAGCTATCACCCTGTTAGGTTCCCCTTTGTCCTCCACTATGTAACACATGCTAACAGTGGATGGGATGGATGGATTGGCGTGGCTTCCTCCAGTGATATTTAACTTGATGGGTGTTATGCATTGGCATATGTAAAAGTAAACAGTCTATTTGAACACCAGTGACGGTTTAAAGTGGTCATGTGATTGTAATGACACCATGATCTTCCCTGTATCTACAAAACTGACCGAGTTGCAGCCATTGTTAAATCAAGCTGATACTAAAAGTTAGTCAGATGTGCAACCAATGATTTTCTGAATGGAAAAAAAAACAGAGGAAAAACTAGGGCTGATTTAAGATTTTTTGCACCTAGACCAACATAGACTACAGTAACATTTGGTTTCTGCCATGACAGGCACAGGACGCATTTAAATTTTTGAACTAACTTGGGTACTTTTTTTTGCAGCTGCTTTTGGTTGAGCAGAAACTGCTAATGGAGTGAGAATCATTTTCTGCCATCCGTTCTCACCACTTCAAGCCTCTCATCCCTCCTTTCTCCCCACTTTGAATTCATTTCTCTCCTCTGGTTCTCATGTCTCCTGTTGGGAAACTGCATTGAGTTCTCCATCCACTCCCCCCATTTACTGCCTCCTCTATTCACTCTCACTTTAAATACTCTCCTCTTTGGGGTCCCTTCCCTTTCCTCCAACTTACTCCCCAACCTTCTCTCCAACTWGCTGTCTATTCTTTCTCCACCTCGCTCGGTCTCCTCGGCCAGCTAACGGAGCGTGAGATTGGCTAATTAACGGCTGCCTGGCGGCCTTGCAAAGAGAGCAGGGTAATTTGGGGAGGAGGGGTAGAGACTGAACTTCGAAAGGGGAGCTAAAAGATGAGATTTATACATCACACACTGCATCAACTTTTAGGTTTGAGATTTATATATTTTTTACAGCGTTTTTTATTTTATTTTTTATTTACCGTTATTTTACCAGGCAAATCCCATTGAGATCTCAGATCTCTTTTTCAAGGGCGGCCTGGGCCTGAAGGCAATCTATTGTACATGTTTTTGTGTTGTGGGGGAAACCGGAGTACCCGGAGAAAACCCACGCAAGCAYGAGGAGAACACGCAAACTCCGCACAGAAAGACCCCAGGTCCGAACTTTTCTAAAGCTTTCCTTTATTTTCACTTCCAAAAACACTTTAATCCCATTTGCATTAATTTCAGAGCAACTGTTTCACAACAACAGGACATTTAACACTTATAGAAAGTTATTGTTTTAAGTTTTTTTTGTGTTGAGTAAATTAAAAAAAGTCATGTTACAAACAGTAACTGGGGTAGAGTCTCCTTCAAATTCAAGCCAGGAATAAAAGTTGAGATCAAGTTTGGAAAACCTCTGCGTCCGTTATATGTAATTAATAAATAAGGGCATTGGGCCTCATGCAAGAACCATTCGTACGCACAGATTTGTTCTTAAGTTGTGCGTACGAGTGATTTAGGAGAATTTGTGGCATTCACCAATGTTTTCGTATTCTAAGATTTTTTTCAGATATGAACAAAATTTACGAGTGGTCCAGACCTGTCGTATATTTTACGAGCAGTCAGCCATATGTGGTATTAAACTAGATACATGGACATACAGTACATGAGGTCAGTACTTGAGTTTGTTTCTATTTTCAGCATGTCGCTCCTGTTTTACAAGTAAAACTCAATACAAAAACCAGATTTTGACCAAAGTTCTGGTCTTCAGTCATAATTAAAACTTTGCAGACTTTAAGTAAAAAYTATTATACATATACAAACAAGTAAAAGTAAGCCAAGCAAAATACATTTTTGAATAAGCTACAACACGAGTTGCTCATATAATTCCTAAAGCACATCTAGTTTTGAAAAGAAAACTTTTTTTGCAAACCATATGTGACCTATCACATCGAAACGAGGATTAAATCCAAAAGTGGTACGTGGAGAAATAGGCAAATACTGAATAGTGTTTTGACAGAAACGTTAACAAAAATTGCATTTTGTCAAAATTTAATGAATAAATGCCTTTTCAATGTGTCATTTGAATGAACTGTCTGAAATATAATCATAAAATAAAAATTTGAAGTGCTTTTTTGAGCAGTAGCAATAAAAAAACTGATTTTGAGGAAAAACAACTTAAAATTGTGAGATTTTCCCTGTGAGCTAGCAAAGTGTTGTTTCTTTTTAGCTGGGAAATCTCAATATTCAAATATAATTTGAGGTTTCCTCTTTATAAGGACATCAAAAATTCCTCATTAAAATTATATAAAATTAGGATTCAAACCAAATATTTATGTATTATTGTAACCAACAAGACAAATTAAGTCATATGTGTGGATTTAATTATGATATCAGAATGATCCAGGTATCAAAATGTAGCTTTTAAAGCCAATAACCTGAAAATGTAATTAGGTCATTTTGACCAAATTTGACTTAATCCTCATTTCGATATGATGGGTAACTAATGTGCTCATTTGCTTGAACAGCCTTGGTGAATTTATACCACAAATACAATCTAAGAAATGAAACCAACAATAAACAGGTTCATTATTAAGTTTGTAATCGATCTCAGCTATAATTGGTAGTAAAATGGTTTAACAGGAGGTTTCTGGCACACAGACGGGAGGATTCGGAGCTCTGCCAACTTTTCATATCCTGGAAGAATACCTGCAGAGTTCTAGCCTGTGTGTGCTTGTCTCCACCATCATTAGGCAGACATTTTAGAGTCTTGTACAAATACAATAAACCTCTCTTTTAAATCATTGTAAGTGACAATACAGTGATCAACTATGACAGAATGAGGTCTTTTGCTTGTTTAATTTGCTTTACTTGACGTCAGTGATTAAATGTGGAGCTCCTTTAATGACAATTGTTAGAAAAAAATAAAGATAAAAACCTTATAGGCATCAGATAATTGTGTCTATCTAATATTTGGTTCTCCTGCATGGCTGTTTTGTTATTTAGAAGAGAAAATAGCATTAAGTCTGTGTTTGAGATGAACAAAGCTGTTTTTTTAATCCCAGGAGAAAAAGAGTGCCATGCTTTTATTTTTACAAAAAGAATTTCAGAGTATGGAAAAAACAGAGATATCTTGTGAAGCTGTCACAGTGTCAGAGCTTTGGACGACAGAGAAAATATCCTCAACAGTGATGTCATCTCCACCCCGCCCGCCACTCCACAGCTGGTTCAGCATGCAGCGTCTGACAGGCTTCTGTTACTGAGATAACGCTGTGGTTCAAGCTTGAGCTAAAAAACAACAACAACAACAACAACAACAAACACCACTGCAGCTGCAGGTTCGACACGTTTACCCCCGTCTAATTCTGCTCTCGGTCCAGCGGGCAGTGAAAGCAACGTCTCCGAGCAAAATCAAAAACGTGTTCTTGGAGCTAATGATCACGTCTAACCTTATTTCAGGCACCCACGCAACACGATTCAAGAGCAGTACCAGCTGCTGTGTGTGTGTGTGTTTGTGTGTGCGTGGCATCAGTGTGGGGAACTGCTAAATCCAAATTAGCAAGTTTTAAATCTAAAAGACCTTATGTGGGATTTATACCCCATTATGAACTCAGTTTAGCCTTTAGGTTGGTTCTAAATTCAAATTCTTGACAACCGTACACTAAATTAAAACTCATTGGTCAAATCTGAGGAACATCAAACACAAATGAGGGTTTTTTTTTTTAGATAGGATGGCAACCAATATTTTTATCAACAAACTGGAAACAAAGTGGCAGAACAGCATGGTTGAACATTTAGAATTAAAGCATTGAGCYACAACTAAATTTCAAAGATTAAAAACCTACACAATGCATTGGGAAATGGCAAGAACCCCCCGCCCCCCCAGAGGAAGATATCCAGGATGCAGTGGATAATGAGATCAGTTGTTGTTCTTTGAGTATCTTGGTTTTTTTAATCATGATTCATAAACAACAACTAAAGATTAGAGTTGGAACATATACACCGTGTTCCAAATTAWTATGCAAGTGATATTTTTTCCAGATATCCCTAAATGGTCAATGCAAATGACAGTCAGTATAATTTTCAAGTCATGAACTATTGGAGTATAAATCAAATTTTATTGATCAAACCTCTCAATGAGAACAGTATTTTTTTCAAAAATAAAAAACTCAAAATGCGCTGTTCCAAATTATTATACATAATTTAAAGAACTGCAAATGGTCATTCTTTGACTGTGAAGCATTAAGTGGTCACATTTACTAAAATCAGAAGCTTTTTAAATCAAAAACATCTTAACAGACCAAGTTACATGTTAACATAGGACCTCTTCTTTGATATCACCTTCACAATTCTTGCATCCATTGAACTTGTGAGGTTCTCAATAGATTTGAGGTCAGGGGAGGATGGTGGACACACMATGAGTTTCTCCCCTTTTATGCCCATAGCAGCCAATGACACAGAGGTATTCCTTGCAGCATGAGATGGTGCACTGTCATGCATGAAGATGATTTTGCTATGGAAGGTTTGGTTCTTCTTTTTGTACCATGGAAGAAAGTGATCAGTCAGAAAGTCTTTGCCGAGGTCATTTACATCTTCAGGGACYCTAAAGGGGCCTAGCASCTCTCTCCTCATGATTCCRACCCAAAACATGACTCCACCACCTCCTTGCTGACGTCTCAGCCTTGTTGGGACGTGGTGGCCATCCACCATCCATCCACTACTCCATCCATCTGGACCATCCAGGGTTGCACGGCATTCATCAGTGAACAAGACTGTTTGAAAATTAGTCTTCATGTACGTCTGGGCGCACTGCAACAGTTTCTGCTTGTGATCACTGGTTAGGGGTGGCCGAATAGTAGGTTTATGCACAACAGTAAACCTCTGGTGGATCCTACACCTTGAGGTTCATGGGACTCCAGAGGCACCAGCAGCTTCAAATAACTATCTGCTGCTCTGTAATGGCATTTTAGCAGCTGTTCTTTTAATCCRATGAATTTGTCTAGCAGAAACCTTCCTCGTTATGCCTTTATCTGCACGAACCCGTTTGTGCTCTGAATCAGCCACATATCTCTTCACAGTACGATGATCCCGATWCAGTTTTCATGAAATATCTAATGTTTTCATACCTTGTGCAAGGCACTGCACTATCTGACGCTTTTTGGCAGCAGAGAGATCCTTTCTCWTTCCCATATTGCTTAAAACCTGTGGCCTGCTTAATAATGTGGAACATCCTTCTTAAGCAGTTTTCCTTTAATTGAGCTCACCTGGCACAGTTATCAGCACAGGTGTGTGAGATTAATTATATAATATTCAAAGAGCCATGAGACACAATACCATCCATGAGTTTAATGGATCTTCCAAAAATTTAATCATTATGACACTTAAATCCAATTTGCATAATAATTTGGAACACAGTGTAGGGCCCTATAATTTCCGCGATGCTGAAAACGCAGACGGAATCACGGAATTGACCAAACAAAAAACGCGTAAAACGCGGAATCTCTCAGAATTTGCTTATTTGGGTGAGTTTCTGAGGTCTTTTGGCTTCTGCCGCTTCCTGTACCTGACGTTATCTGGTAACAGGCATGTGGGGTGAGCTCTGACTGAGCAGCCTTCCCAACACAGGAGAAAAAAAAAAGCTGTGACCGCGACCCACACAGCGAACAACACACTCGCTAAAAGTTACGTTCTCCAAAAATATGAAGCTAGCATTAAGTTTGGACAGAACAATGTCCCAGTGGTTATTTATCTGTAGAAAAACTTTTCTGCAAGTTGTTTTTGGCACACGATGGGCTGGACGCTCCAGACAGCTTCCTGTCTGAGTCCCAGACAGAGGAGCAGCTGAGAGACATAATGAAAACTCCTGAACACTCAGTGAGGTGGGAGTCCCACTGGGAGTTTATCCATGATTTTGTTGTTGTTTGTGCAGAATCAGACATTCCTTTAAAAAAATTGAAAAACCTTTGTCCGTTTTTTGATAAAGCACTGTAAACCTGTGTGTGTGTGTGTGTGTGTGTGTGTGTGTGTGTGTGTGTGTGTGTGTGTGTGTGTGTGT
>NW_013952836.1:307028-309576 GCF_001266775.1 Austrofundulus limnaeus
GAGACCAGTAATTTGGAAGCTTAGCTTTTTTTGGACTGGGTTTCAACATCTCTTTCTACAGCTAGCTCGTTCAAAAGGACTCCAAGGCGTTCCCAGGCCAGGTGAGAGATGCCAGTCAGCTAAATGTAGATGTCTAGTTGAGGTCCTGATTCATTTTAATGCCTTATACTCTCTTTTAAGGCCAGCTTTAGATCCATTTAAACTACACACGAGATGTTTGGACATCTTTAAAACAAAAAAGCTTAACAGGATTACTGTCAAAATCACTAAATATATTGGTCTAAAGCCGTGGAGGTTACTGTCAAGACCACCAGATTGACCAATTTGAAATGATAGCATTCTGTCAGACCTGTGATTTGTAGTAACGGCAAAAACAAAATGTCATTGTAACAGAGTATTGTGTAACCCAAACTCTTGTGAGGTGTTTCAACAGTTCGCCAAAAGAGGGCCAGAGCAGCACCAGGGTAATGATCACTAGCTGTCTCRGCAGTAATGAACAAGAGAAGTTTTCAGAGTTTGTTTCTTCATTCCCATCATTAAGACAAGCTCTGACAGGAGAGCCGTTTTCAGCCATGGCTGAGGAATGTGCTCCACTCACAAATTTACTGTTGCTCAACCTCTTTGGCACTTTCCTGTTCTCCTTGCCTCAGAACAACGAGCTTTGAAGGTGAGGCAGAAAGTCAACAATACGTGTTGGAGCACAATGCCATGACTTTCATTATACTCAGCTGGAACAAACTGCATCAACGTGCAGCGTTAACRTAAGAACCTTCAGGAACAAAGGTGCAGCGTTGTCGACCAACAACCCTGTCCCTGTCCCAGTTAATGTTGGTATTCCACCTACTTACGCAATTTAGCTAGTTAATGCCATCAGATTTCTAAAGCGTACAGTGAAATTAAAATTCTCAAAGACATGACAGGACTTGTGTGTGTCACAAATCTTACWCCACAGTTTGAGTCAGACGTTTCTGTCTTCTTGTTGTGGGCATGGGTGTCAGATTATTTCCAGGCTTCTAATGATCCTAYTGCATAAAACATCAATAATTCTGAAAAACAAGAACTGGGTGCACAGGTTTGAGTTCATTGCAGGTGTTCTCAGGCCCACAAATGTCCATACACCACCACAAATAGTAAGTTCAAATTTCTATTAGAAAGTTGAGCCTTAATCACATGCTTATTGCTTTGGGAAGGCCACTCCAAAAGTCCAACGTTAGCCTGTTTTACCCAATAAAAACCAGTTCTGATGGCTGTTGTCGATTGTTGTTGATGAAACGCCCAAACGTTACAAAGTTTCCAAGAATCTGGAGGTAGACTTCCATCCATCATTCACTTTGTGTTGTGCTAACGTGATGCTTCCACCGCTGTGCTCGACAGTTAGTTCAGTGTTCTTAGGAGGGATGTCCCGATCCAGATTTTTTGGCTCCCGATACAATCCGATTTTTTTAATGATTAGTCTTTCCGATACCGCTCCGATAGCTTTATTTATTTATTTCTTTCTAAGTGACAAGGTTGGTAGTATTAAAGCGAGCCCTGCTGTTCCCACCACGAGAAACATCCAGTTTGCAGATTTTGCAAGATGCAGTTTCAGCATCATTGTTTTCCATTGRAAAGTGTTCCCACACTGTGGACATGGTTGTATACTTGTGTGCGTCTTGACTTCTTAACGGCAGTTGTAAAGCACGATGATGCTGAAAACTGGATCGGCCGATCACATGACTAAATCTGATTCTACCCGATTTAAAAAAAAAGGCTATATCTGCCACCAATACCAATACTGAATATCAGATCGGGACATCCCTAGTTCTTAGGTTTGAAAGCCTCATGTCGACTCCTTCAAACACACTTCCTGTCATTGTAGCCAAACTACTTTCTCATTGGACCATGAAAAATTTCTCCAGAAAGCATTAGTCGAGYTTGAATGTGATAAAATAAAAGAAGTCATAATGCTTAAATGTGCTAAGAACATTAGCTGATACATCTGTACTGGAATAATTTACTATCAAAAAAGTGGTGAYGATCCCCAAAGTCCCCAAGTATCTTTCATTGAAAATAAACATGTTTTCATARTAAATGTGCATCACCCTGCTTCTGTCAATAATCTATTCACCACGAAATACAGGCCCGTCACATTTACTATGTACTCTTTAAGCAGCAATTTGTTTAAAGAAACCAGTTTGCTAAAAACTGAACCAACCAGAAAAACAAGTGAACAGATGGACGATTTTTAACCAAAAATGTTGAAAATCTTCACTTGCTCCAGAAAACAAGTGCTGCAGTTTTCTTTCTGTTAAAGAGTTGTTAAAAGTCTGTTCAAGTCAAACAAAACCATATTTATTTTCAAACATGATGTAAACATGCAGAAAGAGCTGAGTAGGGCTCCTTTTAAGCACAAATCTTATATAAAAAAAAGTCATTTCGGTGCGAGATCATGGAAGATAGAGGAGGACTACTGATAGTCCTGAATTGCTGAGGTACATTAAAATATAGGAATATAATTAATTGTTCCTGTGTGGACCTTTCAATAAAAATAAAAAATAAAAACAAAACA
>NW_013952836.1:310240-313867 GCF_001266775.1 Austrofundulus limnaeus
GTGTGTGTGTGTGTGTGTGTGTGTGTGTGTGTGTGTGTGTGTGTGTGAAGTACCAGTTTTTGGTGAGGATCCAGAGTCTCTGAGGCTGAGTAAACACTCGATCTTGGCCGTTTCCCACGGATAAACGCTGCTGGCGTCCGAGCGGATGTCGATGGAGAAGGACGGCCCTGCAACACCAACGCATCGACTCAAGATGAGCTTTAYTCAAGAAGCATTTTTACAACAGAAACACACAGAAAGATCAGGGAAAATGGGGAGAAAACTGATCAAAAGGATTCATTTAAACAGAATGTTTAAAAGCTCTAAATAGGCTAAAATTTAGCATTCATGTCCCGGAGGAAGGAAGAGATTTCATGGAGTAAACACAGCCTTTAAAAGGCAAATATTTCTCAGATATTCAGAAATCAACATRGAGGAAAAACTGCAGGAGGAGAAAAATTAAGTAGATAGCTGGGATTGATTTTAAGCTGCAAACCTAACACCACACTAATGAATCACAACTTCAAACCTTTATCTGACCAGACTAAACACCWTCACAAGTTGGAAACATCCTTCAGCTGCTGAAGAGCTGGTGTTCAGGTTAGGTTTGATYAAATCCTTGGTTAGGCTCGCCCATTTTTATTCATTTTTTAAATAAAATTATTGAATCAGTTTTTCTTCTTGCATGCCATGTGTTTGAAGTGGATACTCCCCGTGGGAAGAGCAAAAGGGAGTGCAGCCAACTCAGGCCCTTCTCACATTTGAAATGTGCAAAAGCTGCACTGATCTGCAGTGAAAAATAAATGGTGTAATGTTGGGAGAAGCTTCAATTTCTGCTTATTTAATCCTTTCTGCTGGGGTTACAGGACCTCACAAACTCTGCTTTAACCCTCCTGTTCCCCTAGGGTCAAGATGAGGTCTTGTACRAGTTGACCTCAGGAGACCACGGTTCTTTTGATAGTTATTAATGAATTAGTTTGTACTTTCACTGGTATTAACGAAAGCATATTAATAATATTAAAAAGCATTTAAATGCCTAGAATGGCTTAAAGTAGACATGTTTTTAAATTATCATTTACCACATTTAAATCATTCAGTTGGAGTCTAAAAACAAGTGGAACTGAAATGCTTTGGTCTGAATTCCTCCTGATTGTAACTCCACAAGCACCTCTCTCACTCCTGCTCTAAGGTGTGTCTTAAAGCAGCTCGTTTTGACGCTGTCTCTTCAAATGTACCTGAGGTACTTCACACCCTGCCCCCCTCCACCCCATTTGGCCATTKTTGTAGTTTGATAGCAGAGATGTGTTTATCTAGCGGTGCAGAAACTTTTTATTTACAAATGACTTAAAAGACGACAACTAGAAAAAGTAAAAATTAGAAAAACCTGCAATGTGCGATATTGGTGCTTAATACTGCGATGACGATATGATTTGCGATAAATTAACAAATACCAAATACATAATTATGTAGTTTTGAAGTCTTTCTGCTCTGGATTCAAAGAGAAAAAAAACCTAATCATTTTCATTCCCAAATGATTTTTTTTATGAAGGGATCCATCCAATTGGCCAAATACATTAAGGGCTTTGTTTGATTGGTGAAATACTTCAAACTTCCATCCGAGTGACTAAACTCAAAAATGCAAACTTTTGAGCCAACCATTTATTGCAGTTTATGCAGTAGTTGTTGCCATATGCATAYTGCACAGGCTGTTATTGCGAYGAYGATGAATTTTCGATATATTGTGCAGCCTTAATGACAACAACAGAAGACCTGGCCATGCAGCCTTACATGTTGGAACCAGAGTCTGACCCAGAACCAGAGGACAATGAAGATGACAAACCTGTAGAACTGCAGATTCACAAAAGTAGTAATTACCTTGTTTAGCAGTTCTGCAGTAAATAACAGSGATATGACCCAAACAGAAAATAAACATATCTTTGCTGCACCGAGAGAGACTAAAGTCTATATTTCTGCACTCCTAGAGACTCCAGGTACACAACTTTTTTAGYCATTAAATACATTTTGTTGATTATGCATGATAAGTCTCCTTTAAAAGAATGCATATCACCTGCCACCCTTTGGATCAGAGTCAAACTAAATCAACTCGTGATGAGAAGGTATGGAGTTGTTGCACTTGCCATTTTGATCAAACCCTGTAAATAAATGCTTTGTACTATCTTATGGGGGGGGAAAAAAGTGTAGATTAGCCATGATTTGTACAACTGAGCTTTGGACATAAAACTAAAWACTTACAATTACATATTGGTCAACCTCTGGTTCTAGCAAAATGAGCAGATAAGAAGCAAAGATCTACCAGTTTAGATTTTTTGCTAGTTGCGGAAGAATGAGTAAGTTGTAACCAGAGGTGCCACCAAGTGGGGGAGGGGAATAGCCCCTTTGAGTCCAAATCTCTTGCTACGTAGTAGCAATACATGTTTCTAATTTTCCCAAAGTTTTTCCCCCTCAAAAACAGAGTTACATACATTAATATAAATTCTACTTAAAATTATCCTGATGTAAAGACATAAAACTGGATGGTAGACATCCAGATGGTATCTGTTCTGTTCTTTGCACGTCAAATAATCAGAAATATTACCAGTAAAATCAGTTAGTGACTCCTTAACTCTTATATTGTCAAAGTTTTCAAATATTTATTTTGATTATTTTTTACTGTTTATAACCACTGCAGCATTGAGCAAACGATTTCATCAGGAGAACTTAATTTGGAGTTTATTAATGAAAAATCTAAAACACAGCAAAGCTAAAGTCTGATATGAAAACAGAATTAGGCCAGCAGCTCATATTTTATTATGTAACCCTCGAGTCTTTTCTTCCCATCAGTAAGGAAGTTGGATTTAATCATTTACTGACAAACTTTGGACTAGAGGTGGCAAAAAGTCTGGTTATTGCATTAACATTATTTTTCTGGCATTTATACGGCTTTGAGGAAAAGTTTAGGTGAGAAATCAGTGCAAACCTTGTCCAGCCGCGGGATCGTTCGGGTGTAATATTTGTCCTTTAGAAAGCTGCTCATGTTCAACAAAATGTCTAAAAGTCAGAGCACCTTAACAGATGTTTCCAAAATGTTAATTTAAAATATGTAAAAATGCTTCAGAAAGAAAGATGTGTTCTTTTAAAAGGCTGCAAATGACTGGAAATTATGTACAGAAAATGTCTAATTAATTCACAAACTCTGAAAAACTATTAACGTTATTTAATCATTTTACAGGGTATCTGCAGGTTGTAGCAAGTCAAACTTAAGACTTTTTAAAACCATTTTAATTCCACCCTGCATGAAAWTTAAGAAAAATAATCTATAAATATCAGTGATTGTTGGGAAATCATGTTGTATTACAAACAAGCATCATGTGTGTCACTCAATGAAACACAGTGAGTATAAAGATATTCAGCTCTCTGGTTCATTAGCTGCACTGCCCAAATGCAGTCATTTGGTTGGAAACATCCAACAAAAATACATCTACTACTAATACTTGCAGTGTTGTATAAAGTACCTGAAAGTGATACTTGAGTAAAAGTACAAGTATCTTATCATAAAAATACTTTGGTAAAAGTTAAAGTCTTTTTTTAAGAACATTACTTGAGTAAAAGTCTTAAAGTATCTGATATTTTTGTACTTAAGTATCAAAA
>NW_013952836.1:314101-324187 GCF_001266775.1 Austrofundulus limnaeus
CATGTCCCTACAGGTCCCGTCTGTAACCACATGTCCCTACAGGTCCCGTCTGTAACCACATGTCCCTACAGGTCCCGTCTGTAACCACATGTCCCTACAGGTCCCGTCTGTAACCACATGTCTCTACAGGTCCCGTCTGTAACCACATGTTCCTACAGGTCCCGTCTGTAACCACATGTCTCTACAGGTCCCGTCTGTCCCTGCAGGTCCCAGTGACAGTTCAAGGTGTGCTGCCTCACATTTCATGGTACAACAAATAAATGTGGTTGTTTTTGTCAAGATTATATTAAAAATGTATTTAAAATCCTCCTTCAAAGCTAACCGTCAATTTTTAAACTCCAGATTTATTCTTACAAATTCTTATAAATTTCCATGGAAAGTATCCATYTTGGCCTAAATGTGCCTTAAGGATGACCAGTTTTTCTTTGGCCACTCCAAAATTCATGCTGCCATCCTACTGCTAAATCGCTTTAACGCTGAATTATTTAATAAAAAATGTGTTGACGAGACTTGGCATTTCTAAATACGTCCTCACAGAAGATCACCCAAAAGGCAGAGACGCCACAACACCTCTGAAACATTCAGGCTACAGCTGGATGATTGAGAGGACTGCCASTTTGGAGGATGTGCTCGAAGCAAACGCACAGAAACCAGCGATGTTCTGTCCCCCCAAGGCTGAAAGGAGGAGACTCGGCTTGAAGCTTGCTCACTGTTCGTGTGGGTGTGTTTGTGTGGAAGACATTTATTTTTTTTATTTTATGCGGGGTCAACTCAAAATATTCGACTTGGAAGTGCACACTGGAAGAGTTGAAAGATTCCACACACATTTAAGTAAGCGGAGAAAGGAACAGAAAGCAGCAGTGCAGATCTGTGCAGCTGGCTGATTGGCCAAAGGGCTTCACTTTGAAGATGTCTCAAACAGAGAGAGAGCGAGAAGGGAAAAAAACGAGGTAAAAGGGAAAGGAGGGGTGAAAGTGAAAGCATGGCAGAGAAGATGGAGTTGGACAAAACGATGAGATAGAGAAAGATGATGCGATGCTCAAGGGCTCCGAGCCTCCCCAGAGAAAGACGAAGCAAAGTTCGCCATTTATCTTCTTGTTTTTTCTACATTTATCCTTTGCCATCATTAGTTTTTTTCCCCCTTTCATCACCATCTCCTTATCCTGCAGCCTTTAAGCATTTGTGCTTCCTCTCAGTTAATTCAAAACATTGTCTGAAAATGTGTGACCACTAGTGGTGTAACGGTGCGTATATTTGTTACAAATCATAACAGTACAGATGTTTGGCACCATTACACTGGACTAAATGACTTGCATCTTAGCCGCAAGTGATCACAGCTCCCATCTAGAAGAAGGGACGAGTTTTTTTCAACTGCATTTTGGTATTTTTAAACTCCACATCAATCAWAACATAAATCAGATGTTTGAAAAAATGTTTCCCAGTCATGGTTCGCAGTGGCAGCAGAGGGAGACGAGACAAATAACCAGTGTTCTAGAACGTTCTTCRGACTAATTGTGTATTTATTTGATATCTCAGTAACCCCCAACAACACACAAAGACTAGYTGAGAAAACTAACTTGTCTCATTTTTGATTAAAACTACATTTCGGCTGTGTTTTGTTTGTTTGTGTACATGGCACCAGTGGTTGTTTTCTCAGACACCGAGGCATTTTTAATTCAGGTCTTAGCATGGCGGTGTTTTGGAAATGCCCAGTGTTGTTTGAAGGGAAACCACAGAAAACGTGAAGTCACCCACACTCAATAAGGACTGCAGTCAATTGTTTTTCTGCACTAGCATGAGTGGATGAACAACAATAATGGCGGACAGAGTTTTMTCTTTGCTACGGACCCTTTTCAGTGTGAAGGAGCAAACCAASCCATTGCTTGGTCCAACCAAACAATCTGTTATTCACTATTTTGGATGCAACTGCTTACATGCTCAAAGCTGAGGTGTCTACACGGATGTGCATGTCATTAAATTACAAAAAACAGTGCCAGCTAGCGAMATGCCTAAGTAACTAACACCCAGTCAAGGAGCCCATTTTTACACTGTAAACTTGCAACTTACTTTTCCAACTTCTGTGGCGGGTAGAATAGCCAAACATTTTACTCAAGTAAGAGCAGTACTACTTCAACACAATTTTACTCAAGTAATTGGATCTTAAGAAGGTTCTAAGTAGAGCTTCACAATNAGAGACAGGTAAGTGGACCATTAAACATTTTAAACTGTACGTACCTCCAGTTTTGGACCCGGCAGTGCCAGGGCCCGCTGGTAATAATGGATGGCTAAATGCGTGAGGCCCATCTGGTGCAGAGCCCGGCCCAGGTTGTAGAAGCTCTCCTGACACTCTCCTCGCAGCTCCAGGTACCGCCACAGAAAAGAGAAACCCTGGAAACACCACACAGAACCTGAAACCTGGCGCACAATGCTGCGGGTGGAACGACACGAGTAGTGACTCGGTACCTGCAGCAGCAGAGCGTGGCGTTTAGCTACATACTTCTGACAGGCCATGTGGAAGAAGGTGAGGCCCACATACAGACTGTGCATCGGGTTTTCAGGGTGACACTTCAGGGCCTGCACATATTGACCTGGAAACACACACAGATGCTGGTTTACACAGAGACCCACAGGGTGGACCCTCTAAAACCGTGTGAAGGTGGTACCCAGGGCATGTTTGAAGCTGCCCGACACCATGGCGTTATGTCCACACAGCACACACAAAGTGATGTTGTCTGGATTTTTCAGCAGCATGCGGAGACAGAAGCGATGGTGGCGCTGGTGCTGAGAGTTAYTGGTCAGCTGGGGAGAGGACAAACCAATCAGACACGAGCAAATCAAACATTCCCTGATATAATGTCTTCAAGAAAACAAAGGAAAATATAAACACCTGGTTGAAAATATTCCACAGCTGAGGCAGATTTACRTTGTCCAGAAGCATCAATCTGTTAAAAATAGAATATATATTAATTAGTGCTGGTCATAGATTAAAAATTTTAATCGCGATTAATCTCATTATTATGCAGAAAATTAAATAAAGATTTAAAGATGTTGAATTTTTAAGAAACGTTTAATATAAAAAGGTTTAACAGAAAAGGCACTTTGCAACAGGAAAATAAAAATCTTAACAGAAGCATCAATGCTCCTCTATATAAATATATGAAACAAAGGTTTTTCCAGGACACAGATGTTCTTCTTTAGAGAAATAAAAATGAGTTCAAAGTAAGCCCACAATCTTACCAAATTAACAACTGCTTAAGAAATATGCATACATTTATTTCTGAAAGATTACAAGCAGAAACTTTTTTTAAACCAGGGAGCATAATAATAAAAAACAATTCACATTTAACATAAAGTGTACCTTTTGGAAAAGGTCAAGTGCAAACACAAYAATAATAATAAAACAGAATTAACTGTGCAGAAGAGATTTTACTCTTTATAGCACCTGATTACTCTGGATTTCCTTTAAGGAAACTTCAGTCAAAAGAAAAAAAACAATCATCCAACCATWCCTTTCTCACTCCTCTGCACCAGGCCAGWTGTTGRGACAAACAAGTTCATTAACATTTTCAGATGACAAAGAAACTCTTTCTGTACAACATGACCGGCAAGAGAAAATAACCTTTCACAAGGGACAGACGTTGCAGGTGTGGCCAAGTACTTCTGTGCAGTAAAGACCAGTCAGTAAAGACCAGTCAGTAAAGACCAGTCAGTAAAGACCAGTCAGTAAAGACCAGTCAGTAAAGACCAGTCCCATGTATGCTCCTGTGTGTTAGGACCACCACTCCAAGGGGCAGGCATCTGTACTGATAGTGGGCTCCGTTTTGTAGCGAGACAAAGTGTTCTCAAATGAGTTTTCATCTTCTTCAGAGTCAGACTCTGATGAAGCAGCCAGTAGGGCACACTTTTTCTTTGGTGGCTCTGATGTTGTTGCTTCCAAAGGTTTCTTTGCAGCATCCTGGCTTTCTTTAAGCAAATCAAGGATTGAGACCCACACCTCATCCCTCTCAAGTCTGGGTATGCTCTTGAGATCTTTGAATCTTGGATCTAATGCAGGAGCAATCTTCAGATATGCAGTGTTGGCATTTTGCTTGCGTGTCTCCTGGTTTGCCATGAGGGATGCTCATAGGTACTGTCATTAATTGCAGTCCTAAGGACGTCACACAGACCGACATCTTCCACAATGCTAATAGGCCTGCAGTTTGTAGCTATCCACTTTGATATAGCATTTGTTAGCCTGTCTTGCTTTGGTTTATCTACCTTTTGTCCACATGCTGCATCCAGCCTTGTCTGCAGAAGCCTCCCTCCACTGTTTGTTGCAGCTTCTGGTTGGTTAGCATCGACGGTGTGTTTTGAATTTAAATGGTATTTCAGGCTCGAAGAACTCCGGTGGTAGAACTGTTCAATGCTGCAGTGCTTACAAATAACTTTTGTTTTATCCAAACCACCGTCAGGAAGGGTTTTGATATGAAAGTGACCGTGTAAAATTCCAGTATCTGTCTTCGAGTTTCTGTCTATGCTGCTAATTTTCTTGGTTCATGCGTGCGCAGCGCTATAAGGCTACATATCAACAACAAAGGCTCTCATTGGTTGAGACGTGTTACGATGGCTTTCAACAGCCAATAGTGATCAAGATCCTGCTCCCCGTGACAACGGTTTGTGTGCGTGTGTATGTGTGTTGGTCTGTGAGAAACTAATCTAACTGCGTTAACGCGCGTTAAAATAATTAATTATTTTAACGTTATTTATTTATTTTAACGTGTACCGTTAATAACACGTTAACGTGGCCAGCACTAATATTATTATAAACAAAGGGAAAAAACTCATGAAGTAAGAATACCAGACCTGATGTAGTTGTAGGCCCTGTAGTGGTCATGGCTGAGGACAGTGGCAGAAAGCCCCAAGAACTCCAGCTCCTTCCTTTTGGGTTTAATGTCATAGAAAGAGTAGAACTCCATAGCAGACTCAACAAGAAGCTCCGCCTCTTCGTATCTCTTCACCTCACAGAGAGTCAGCAGGCAGTTCATCAGCAGCTCCCACCAGTCCTCTTTGGACAAAACACTGGTTTTACCTGAGAACAAAGACCAAAGCTCGTCAGCAGGTGTAGAACTGTATCATGACCAAAGGTGGAAATTTTTCATGACCAAATAATGAACTGTATGGTGACTAAAGGTTGAACTGTATCATGACCAAAGTTTGAACTGTATGGTGACCAAAGGCTGAACTGTATGGTGACCAAAGGCTGAACTGTATGGTGACCAAAGTTTGAACTGTATGGTGACCAAAGGTTGAACTGTATCATGACCAAAGTTTGAACTGTATCGTGATCAAAGGCTGAACTGTATCATGACCAAAGTTTGAACTGTATGGTGACCAAAGGCTGAACTGTATGGTGACCAAAGTTTGAACTGTATGGTGACCAAAGTTTGAACTGTACGGTGACCAAAGGTTGAACTGTACGGTGATCAAAGGTTGAACTGTATGGTGACCAAAGTTTGAACTGTACGGTGATCAAAGGTTGAACTTGTACGGTGACCAAAGGCTGAACTGTATGGTGACCAAAGGTTGAACTGTATCATGACCAAAGGTTGAACTGTATCGTGACCAAAGGTTGAACTTTATGGTGATCAAAGGTTGAACTGTATTGTGGCCAAAGGTTGAACTGTATTGTGACCAAAGGTTGAACTGTATGGTGACCAAAGTTTGAACTGTATCATGACCAAAGGCTGAACTGTATCGTGACCAAAGGTTGAACTATATGGTGATCAAAGGTTGAACTTGTACGGTGACCAAAGGCTAAACTGTATTGTGACCAAAGTTTGAACTGTTAGTCCATGTGCTAAATTTGTATTATGAAATGTTATTCAAATTGAAGATCTAGTCAGTACGAATCTGCTGATATCTTGTTTTTAAATTTTGGTTGGTTTATAGCAAAATTATAGGCAGTTAAGCTTCCTGTTCCCTAATTTTGATAGTCACAATGGAAAAGGGGTGTGGTCACAAAGTGGTCCCTGAGGGGCAGTGTGACCCAACGTTTCTTCTGTTAGCATGCATTTTTTGATAGAGGTGACCCTAGGGTACATGAAAATACCAGAGAAGTTCAGTAGTGGGGTGTGCATGGTGACCCACCCTAATCTACAGGCTAAAAAGATGAAAATTTTCATTTTCTGTTGGGGTTGTGACCTTTTGACCCACCCGATGACATCATCGAGCACATATTTGCTTACTGAAGTGTCATGTACATCGAAGAACTAATCAATACGAATTTGCTGATACCTAGTTTTTAAATTTGGTTGGTTTATAGCAAAGTTATTGGCATTCAAGTTTTCTGTACCCTTAATTTCGATGGTCACAATAGAAAAGGGGTGTGGCTAAAAAGAGGGTCCCTGGGGGGCAGTGAGACCCAAATTTTTTTCTGTTAACATGCATTTTCTGAAAGACTGGACCCTAGGGTACATGAAAATACCAGAGAAGTTCAGTAGTGTGTGTGTGTGTGTTTGTGCTCGGTGAGCCACCCTAGCCCATGGACTATGTATAATGAACAAAGGTTGAACTGTATGGTGACCAAAGGTTGAACTGCATCGTGATCAAAGGTTGAACTGCATCGTGATCAAAGGTTGAACTGTATGGTGACCAANGAACTGTATGGTGACCAAAGGTTGAACTGCATCGTGATCAAAGGTTGAACTGCATCGTGATCAAAGGTTGAACTGTATGGTGACCAAAGGTTGAACTGTATGGTGACCAAAGGTTGAACTGTATGGTGACCAAAGGTTGAACTGTATGGTGACCAAAGGTTGAAATGTACCGTGACCAAAGTTTGAACTGTATCATGACCAAAGTTTGAACTGTATCGTGATCAAAGGTTGAACTGTATCGTGATCAAAACTTGAACTTTATCATGATCAAAGCTTGAACTGTATGGTGAACAAAGCTTGAACTGTATGGTGACCAAAGCTTTTACTGTATGGTGACCAAAGCTTGAACTGTATGGTGACCAAAGCTTGAACTGTATTGTGATCAAAAGCTGAACTGTATGGTGACCAAGGGTTGAACGGGATGGTGACCAAAGATTGAACTGGATGGTGACCAAAGGCTGAAATCTATGGTGACCAAAACTTGAACTGGATGGTGACCAAAGGTTGAACTGGATGGTGACCAAAGGTTGAACTGTCTCATGACCAAAGTTTGAACGGTATCATGACCAAAGTTTGAACGGTATCATGACCAAAGTTTGAACTATATGGTGACCAAAGTTTGAACTGTATCATGATTAAAGTTTGAACTTTATGGTGAACAATGGTTGAACTGTATGGTGATCAAAGGTTGAACTGTATCATGACCAACGATTGAACTGTATGGTGACTAAACTTTGAACTGTATGGTGACCAAATGTTGAACTGTATGGTGACCAAATGTTGAACTGTATGGTGACCAAATGTTGAACTGTATGGTGACCAAATGTTGAACTGTATGGTGACCAAAGGTTGAATTGTATCATGACCAAAGATTGAACTGGATGGTGATCAAAGGTTTAACTGTATGGTGACCAAATTGTCGAACTGTAACTTGTACACACCTGTGTTACTGTTACTTAAGCACACCTGTTACTGCAACCTGTACGCAACTGTGTTTCTGTACACTGTTCGCACCTGTGCTGCTGTAACCTTTACACACCTATGTTACTGTTATTTAGATGTACCTGTTACTTTAACTTGTACACTCCTGTGTTACTGTAAATTATAAGCACCTACCTGTACACACCTGTGTTACTGTTACTTATACGAACCTGTTACTTAAACTTGTACACTCCTGTGTTACTGTAAATTATAAGCACCTGTTACTGTAACCTGTACACACCCGTGTTACTGTTATTTATTCGAACCTGTTACTTTAACTTGTACACACCTGTGCTTAGGGATGGGTACCTCATTCAATACTTTTTTAAGTACAGACCGAATTCTGTTGGTACTACCGAGAACCTATTCACGTAACATCAAACAGTACCATGTTTCGGTACCTAAACGCATCATTGCGACCATATTGGCTAAGGATTCATAAGAGTGGTGAGTTTTCCATGCTTGTCCTGAACGCAGCATCGTGCAAGAACGTAATGATGTCAGCAGCCACTGGTTCAGTAAACAGAGCTTGGTCTGAACGTAGGTTGAATGCTTGCCAGCTTGCAGCTCCTGGAGTAAAAGTCGCCGAACAGACCGCCTCTGAATTATCTGGTGGATTAATTATCTTGTGAGCACGACGTTTGCTTGATCAAAGTAAATAAAGTACCACCACTTTCTTTATTTCATCCAGCATTAAACAGAGACCGGCAGAGGAAAAAAACAGAGGCTCTTCCCGACAGTCCGAACATGTCTGACCTGACAAGCAGCAAACTTGAAGCGTTGGGCACGTTTTGGATGCTCAAAACGTAGCCTGAATACTTTTTATTTATTTTAACTCCATCCTCTTTTGCTTATTTGATTTAAACTTATTTGTCTTCCATGGACCTCCATCACACATTTTTTCTAGCGGGGAAATGACATCAATAGAAACACATCGAGCTGGATTTTAATTTGTGCAAAAAGACAAAACAGTCTTCTTGTTTTCAAGAGTTTGCACTTTAAAGAAATAAGTTATACAACTGATGTTACAATACAAAGAGTTGGATGTTGTCTTGATATTTGTTAATTTTATATATTGAGAAATATGTTTAAAAAAAAAGGTTATTAATTAAAAAAAACACGCACCAATAAACAAAAATTGGCACCGGTACCAATTCCGGTACACATCTGTGTTACTGTAGTTTATACACTGTGGTACACGCCTGTGTTACTGTAGTTTATACACTGTGGTACTGTACCCTGTACACACCTGTGTTANTTTATACACTGTGGTACTGTAACCTGTACACACCAGTGTTACTGTACTTTATACACTGTGGTACTGTACCCTGTACACACCTGTGTTATTGTAGTGTTACTGTAGTTTATACACTGTGGTACTGTACCTTTTACACACCTGTGTTACTGTAGTGTTACTGTAGTTTATACAGTGTTACTGTACCCTGTACACACCTGTGGTCCTGTAGTTTATACACTCTGGTACTGTACTCTGTACACACCTGTGTTACTATAGTTTATACACAGTGGTATTGTACCCTGTACACACCTGTGTTACTATAGTTTATACACTGTGTTACTGTAGTTTATACACTGTGGTACTGTACCCTGTACACACCTGTGTTACTGTAGTTTATACACTGTGGTACTGTACCCTGTACACACCTGTGTTGTCCAGGTAAGCAGTTTCTTGGTCTGCGATCTCAGGCACATTATCTATGACCTTCTGCAGCCTCAGGTGATATTTTCCTGACACACTGACAGATCGCACACACACCTTGGCCCGCTGCATGGCCACCTGTTACACACATTATAAGAGTTATTTAAGTCCAGGAACACACACAGGTAATGGATGTGAAGTGGGTGGTGTTACCTTGAGCAGCATGGAAATCATAGTGATGACAGAGTCCAGGTAATCCTGCACCTGGCCTTGTGTTTTCAGCAGTGTGGAGCGATGCAGCAGCAGCTTTAATTCCTACAAACACAACACAGTTTGGGATTAAATATGGATGAAATATTAAGCTTCTGGATGTTGAAGGTCTGTTCTGTTAGTCTGTTTAAAAATCTACACCCTGATCTGTTCAAGAAGCTACTTTCTTCTGGTTAAGGAGTCATACTCTTATTACTCTCTGTTCAAAAAGTCATCCTTGTATTATGTCCAAGAAGCCATGCCCTTGACCAGATGTTCAAATGGTGAATTGTTTGAACTTATACAGCGCTATAGCTACATTAGCCACAGCTGCCCTGGGGCACACCAACAGAGGCGGTTCAAGAAGCTTCACCCTAGGGCTGGGCGGTATGACCTCAGATACCATGGTATAAACTGTATCCCTTCACAGTAACAGTATGTATATCACGGTAGAAAATGATCATAAAAACCAAAGATAATGTAAGTTTTAGAGCTTTTATTTAGCAGAAAACTGTAATCATAATCAGACCCAGTATTTTTGCTGTAGTGCAAATGAACATAACA
>NW_013952836.1:327614-329080 GCF_001266775.1 Austrofundulus limnaeus
ATATTGTTTTTGAAAGACAAAAACAAATAATTGTGATGTTTTTTTAGAGTTTCTAAGATAAATTCACATTCAAGAGAAATAACTTTTTTCATTGAACTGACATAAAATGTAGTTTTTTTAATTAAACTTTTTAACCTTACAATCATTTCTGCTTTCACACAATTGACACAATTGTCAATATTAGTACAGAGAAATATTAAACGCAGGGTAAATATTTAACACTCAGTGCATTTTATTATTGTGTTTCATTCCCAGATGTGGGTCAGAAACTTTCACTTTTTTATTATCAGTAATATGTTTAATTGTTTTAAAATCTGTTAGGAGTGTAAAAACAAACAAAGAAAAACAAGCCTTGGCTGTTTGAAATTAGTCCCAAATTTACCTCTTATTTTGTTTTTGTCTTGTCTGTGTTGTTTACTTCCATTATGTCATGATATACTGTATTATGACTACTTCTATTGCCATAACTGACTTGTATTAGCCAGTGTATTGCATTTAATTTGGTAAAGAAAAGCAAAAAATATTAACTTTTTTGTGGAAAATTTAGGATGTGACATTACTTTAAATTTTGAAATGTTAAACTTTAACAAATTCTGAGCCAAGTACTTTTTTGGACTGTTGACAATAAAACACACAGTGGTTCTTTTAAAACATAACAAATGAGCCAACGTGTCATTTATTCGACCGTCTCTTTTCCTGTAAAGCACCTGACAGAAGTGATGAAATGCTCATAAAAACATGAAAATGCTCACCGCTCTGTTCTGTGCTGCCTGAGTCCAGAGTGTGCAGATAGATGGTGTACTTTGTGATGAAGCCCCTCCGCTGATCCACAGGCAGCTCGTCCCACTGGACCAGGACCTGCCTGGATTTATGGACCAGGAAAAACAGGTTGGGAGCAGAAATTGGCTCTGAAACACACAGATGGGGAATAACTGATTTAAAAACCAAAGATTTTGTAACAGTTGTGTTAAAAGTTATAAAAAAATAGAAAGTAGTTAAGTTTATAATAATTGTAGTAATAAAAATACATTTTATTTGAAGGCAGCTTTCAAGTCTCCCACGGTCATTGAACAAGTAAAACAAAACAGTAAAAAAAACTATAAAACAATCAAAAGCAGATATCAATAAACTCAAACACAATTAATGGTAAAATTAACTGATGTTAAACAGAATAAGCAGGTTTGAAAAAAATGAGTTTTCAGGTCAGATTTAAATCAGAACAGAGTCAGAATCATGGATGTGCTGTGGGAAAGAGTAGTAAATGTAGGAATTACTCCATGAAATTAGGACCAGCCTATTTTTCATAAATGTAATCCAGCAAGACCTTGCAAAAAATGAAATCAGAAAATAATGAAATACCCCTCTGATCATGAATGAGAATAGAACTTGTGATCTTGTCAGATTTCTCAAATAAAGTAATTTATTTTAGATACATGACCAGAATAAACATACAAACATTTCTTAAA
>NW_013952836.1:330585-331675 GCF_001266775.1 Austrofundulus limnaeus
TCATTTTACTTCTCAAATATCACTGTTTGTTCCCTATATGATATATTTAATTGATTTTTTAAATCCAAACAATCAATGATTTATAAGGTAAATCAGGAAAATTAACAAGGCTGCCCAAACCTTCACAGCCCACTGTATGACAGCAGAGGGTAAATTTCTACGTTCTGTCACATATACAGCTCTACTTCACCCCGTCATCTCTTCAATAAGCCACGCCCCTCACCTTCTGTGCAGCGGACGAGTCCTGCGACAGTGTGTCTGTATCATACATGGACTCCAGAGCTTTGAGAGCCAGGTCCGTCCGTCCCAGCTGCTGCTGTATGGTGGCCAGAGAGAGCCGGGCCTCCAGGTGCTGCGGCGCCATGTCCACTACCTTACTGTAGCTTTCAGCTGCCTCCTTCATGTGTCCCAGAGCGTTCAGACACTCTGCAACACAACAGTAACACACAACTGGTNTCACAGCTCTGTGACCTTTCATACATAATACATAGTATGAACAAGACAACAGTGGTTGAAGTACATCAAACACAAAGAATGAACAACAATCCTGWGTGTACATTATGTAAACACATGACAGTGATGGGGTCAAAGGTCAGACTGACTGACAGCTTCCTGTGGTCTGTCATGGATGGACAGGCTGCACCAGTCAGGGTCACTCCTGCAGAAACTCACTCAGGCTCTACTAGGGGTGGGCAGTCCTGGTCCTGGGGGGTCTCAGTCCTGGTCCTGGGGGGTCTCAGTCCTACATGTTTTACATGTTTCCTGCTCCAACACACCTGATTCAGTCACTGAACTACCTCTTCATGTTCTGCAGTATGGAGGACCGACACTGACATAATTAGAAATAAAAGCAGAAACAGATAAATGAACCTTTAAACAAATAAAAAAAAAATTAAAATGCACCAAATAAATTAAAAAGGAGAACTTCACCTCATGTTTTATAATTTAATTCACCTTCATATTTATTTTTCCAACTTAGTTCCAACAAATTTTATATTTTAACACATGATTTAAATTTGAATGTTTTTTAATATATATTTTAGTTTTTCCTTTTACTTGTACATGCATGTGTGTCTCTTGAATGCATAAG
>NW_013952836.1:332043-336187 GCF_001266775.1 Austrofundulus limnaeus
TGTGTGTGTGTGTGTGTGTGTGTGTGTGTGTGTGTTGGGGGGGGAGTATTATACACGGGTTATTGATGATTAGAGTTTTTATGCTTTTAAGCTCAAAAATTGAAGATCGTATTATACATGAATAAATATCGTAAATGGATAATGTGCAACTAACAGTCACAACATGTACCTCCTGTCTCCATTCCTGAGAAAATAAAAGAACGGGAGTGGTTGTTCCAGCTTTTGTATTTTATTTTGAAAGGATCCTAAGGTGGACAGTGTGATCCTGGGTTCTGTTAGTCTCACCTGCATGTCGCAGCCAGACGACAGCCAGGTTGTATTTTTCTGAAATGACGAGGGCCGACAGCAGAGGCAGAGCAGACAAGTACTTCCCCTGTTCGATGTAGGCTTCACCTACGTCCAGGTACAGGTCTCCGATCTCCTCCGGACTCTGCTCCATCAGGGACGACACCAGGCCCTGTCAACAGAAAACACGCTGCCTTATCAAGCAGAATCCTGTTTAGGACAAACGTCAGCAGTAAAAGCAGGGTGGCTTACCTCCACAGGTGCCAGGGCGTGCAGCTGGATGAGACAGACGATTAGCTTGGCCCTCAGGTCTACAGGGACGCTGTCTGGAACCTGAACCTCTATGACCTCACCTGGAGACACATCAGTTTACTACCTGGACCAGGATCTAACTGCACAGATCTGCTGTGGGAGAGGTCTTCTCACCGTTCTCCTCTGGGCAGTTGGATGGTGTGTCCTCTTCCTCCTTCTCAGTCTCTGGTTGGGACGGCGCCGTGACTTCTGCCCTGGGCTCAGCTCGAACCAGAACAACGCCGGTGAATTTGACTAAAACCTGAAAAACATGAAAACACAAAAATGAGTCCCCGTCTTTAACGACACAATCAGCTTGGTAACACTCAGGTGAGTTTACCTGCAGGGCCTGTTTGTGCTGGTGGCTGCAGATGTAGAGCTCGGCGGCCATGTTGATGAAGTCATCACTGACCAAGCTGGGGTGTCGATCCAGAGCTTCTTCAATCACACCGAGCGCTGAGGTCAGGTCGTTACTCTCGTAGTAACTCCTACACCACACACACACACACTGTAGAAACACAGTCTACGGATGTGTCCCCTTTATTTAGACATGTTCCACTGATGTGTCTCCAGTACTTAGCCATGTCCTTGGACAGCTGCATGAAATGCTCCCCGTCCTCCAGCGGCAGCAGGGACAGGATCCGGCGGTACCCGTCCATACACTGTTTGTGTTCTCCTAAACGCATGTGGAGGCTGGAGCGCTCCCACAGGTAGCGCACGTTGGTCGGGTCGTACTTTATAGCTGTCAACAAAAACAAACAAAACAAAACATATGACCAAGTTCATACCCAATCATAGCCAACTTTAACCATTTAGAACCAGATTCATAACTCTATCATTTTACACTCAGGAGTCATGCATTCAGGTTCAGTTGTGTTTAATATTATGATCACACACACACTGAGGCAGCTCTCTGCTCAAAGCTGACAGTCTGGGCCGGAGTACAGTAGAGTAAGGCCTGGTTCCAGTTGCTTTACTCATTACTGAGTGCATTCAGTAACCTGGTGTTCAGTCATGTTTAGGATTGGGTACCAAAACTGGGTTCCAGAATGGCACCTAGGCGAACATCAACGGTAGCACACAGATGAAAACACAACTCTAACTTCTGTGCCTTATTTCGGTGCCACAAAGAAAGCTGTTAATTTGCGCCCTCTGGTGTTCACTGTTAACAGTGACAGCCTCGGCACACAATCTCCACGGATGTGCTGTCTCAGAACCTCCTCTCCGGTGGTTTGGGTAGAAGCGAATACAGCAGCTGCGATTTTGATGTCAGCAGAATTCTGCCCGTGGATTAACTCTTGGATTGATTGACAGCAAATTTCCTCCTGGAGAGAGCTGCTTTTGTTTAGGACAAGCATGGGCAATCCTGGTCCTGGAGGGCTGCAGCCCTGCATGTTTTACTTGTTTCTCTGCTCCAACACACCTGATATGAATGAATATTTGATTATCAGGCTTCTGCAGTAGAGGATCAAAACTGACATAATTAGAAATAAAAGCAGAATAATATGAACCACTAAATAAATACACTTAAAATGTACCAATTAAATTAAAAAAGGAGAACTTTATCTCCTGTTTTATATTTTAATTGCCTTTCATATTTATTTTTCAACAAATTAGTCTATATATTTGAACACATAATTTAAATTTTATTGTTTTTGTATAATATATATTAATTGCTTTCCTTTTACTTGTACATGCATTTGTATGTCTTAAGACAAGACAAGACAAGACAAGACAAGACAAGACAAGACAAGACAAGACAAGACTAGACTAGACTAGACAAGACAAGACAAGACAAGACTAGACAAGACAAGACAAGACAAGACAAGACAAGACAAGACAAGACAAGATAGAACTTCATGGATCAGACAATGGAAAAATTTGCACATTGCAGCAACTCAAGACAGGGGAGCTGCAGTAAAAGGCTGCCTACCGTGGTGCCATCTTAAACAGAAAAAAAAAAAAAAACAGAAAAACCACACAAGGGAAGATGAGGAAAAAAACAAAAACATCATATTATATCAACACTGTGATATATTATGGTGTTTATGAAAAAAAACTCTGCGTAGGGCAGATTTATTAGCCAGAGGAGTAAGTGAGTTTGGGGGGGGGGGGGGGGAATCCAGTCCCCTAAACAAGCACAGTCAATGTTCACAACATTGATGGTACTGTTCATTCTGTGAGCCCCCACCCCACTCAGGAGACGAGAATTAAACGGGCAAGAGAGGAGAGGGGGAGGTGTGGGGGTTGAGCCTTGTCAACATATCAAGCCAGGAAGAATTTAGTCAACAGATCAAGGTCATTGTAGGGAAGATCCAAATCCTGTAATCAGTTGTTTTGGGAACAGAAGAGACAGGCAGATGATAACAATTTTCCATCTGCTTTAGAGTTCTGCTGGTGCATCTCAAAGGTGGTGTATCCAATCAGACAAATAAAATGTGGACCAATTCCGCCGAGCCGATCCATCAGCTCCTCCAAGATGAATTCCATCTGGCCAGCAAAGTCCAGGGACCACAGCCGGCCCGCAACCCTCAATAGAACCGTTTGCAGACCGAATCCAGCTCACTCAAGGCAAATGTCCAAGTGCTGATAGAATACAGCTGTCCATCCAGTTGGTCAGTCAGCCAGGAGATGAAAAGCCACCGACGCTGTTTTGTAGAACACCAGGAGACCACCAAGCTAGTCTGTAGAATCCAGTGATCGAAGTCCAGATAAATATATCCAGAACAAAGAAGAACAGAGGACCCACCTTAGATATGTCCTCCCATGGAAGAAGAAAAAACTTTGTTCCAAAAGTTTTATTAAGAGATCAGCTAATCAAATCCATAAAAATAACCATAATTTCTGGTTTTGGATGAAAAATGTAGAGAAGACTCCAAGCAGCAAAGCAGGAAAGATAAGGAAGGGCAGGAGAGAAGGAAGAAGCGTCTTACTCCTCCGAGAGTGGACCAAAAAAAAAAAAAAAACTAAATGTTTATACTTAAGTATTTTTATATTTTTTTCAACAAGTCTTTATTTCTGTGTTGCATGCTTGTGCTGCCTCAGTTTAGCTAAAAGTGTAAGGTTTAGTTTAAAACAAAGGCAAGGAGGAAAACATTACCTGTGCATTTATTTTTAACTAAACTTTCAGCTAAACTGCGGCAACACAAGCACGTGTAGTGGTCACCTAGGGGTGGAATAAACAGTTCCAACTGTCTTTGACCTTGCTCTAGGAAGGCCTCGTTCAGAGAGACAGAACTCTGTTCATTTAAAGTCATAACATGTTTTCTTAAACAGTAAAAAGATATTTTGTTCTTATTAATCTGACAATAAACAGAATAATCTTTTATTCATAGTTTTATCAATTGCTGTTTTACAGCAGGTTCCTGTTCTGCAGCACATAAAACACTCAGAATTACAGCATCACAATCACATCATTATACACCACAGACACAAAGACAAACAAGCATACCAAATTTCAGGAAGGCAGCATTTGCAAAATAAGACAAAATAAGCACAACAAAAAGTGTCCAGCAGATGGCAGACAAGATTCTTCTTAAAGGGCTGTAGTTTTGAAATGGACTTTATG
>NW_013952836.1:338098-339402 GCF_001266775.1 Austrofundulus limnaeus
GATATTTGTAGGTAGTGACAATATCAAGGGGTTTGTTTAAAAAAGTGAGTTGATTTGTTATATTGAAATGTCTCCTGGGTGAGGAAAAATACGTGCACACAGTTTTTTTAACATTAATTGACAAAAGGTTATCTTGAAGCCATCCATGAAATGTCTGAAGATCTGCTTAAAAGAAGACTTGGACAAAATCATTAAAAAAACTAAATTTAAGCATTCAAGAGTCACAAATGCATGTACAAGTAAAAGGAAAAACCATGTAAAATATGTATTAAAAAACATTAAATTTAAATTATGTGTTTATGTAATTTGTTAAGCTGGAAAAATAAATAAATATGAAGGTCAATTAAATTATAAAACATGAGGTGAAGTTCTTTTTTTATTTATTTGGTGCATTTTCAATGTATTTTAAATAATAATGTAAATTAAAGGTTCATTTATCTATTTCTGCTTTTATTTCTAATTATGTCAGTGTTGGTCCTCCATACTGCAGAACATGAAGAGGTAGTTCAGTGACTGAATCAGGTGTGTTGGAGCAGGAAACATGTAAAACATGTAGGACTGCGGCCCTCCAGGACCAGGATTGCCCACCCCGGTTTAGGAATACGAGCGTGCGGCGCGATACGACTACATGGTGAAAGCAATGATAAAACGGCTTTTTGGGAAAGACAGAACTTGTTAACACTTCATGGAGAGACGTGAAGGAGACGAAGCTGAGCAGATCACAGGAGGTTACGAACAAACTGACCGCCCACGGTTACACAAGCACTTAGCTAAAAAACAACATTGTGATAATAAATAAATAAATAAATAAATAAATAAATGAAAAGTGAAGTCTGAATGGTAAGACCACAGGCTTATTTATTTTATTATATTATCTTTTAACACAACAGTTGAAGCCGCTGCGTACGGTCCACACATTATCACACCCACAGAGTGAGGGACACACTGCGTGGAGACACACATACACTGAGCAGAACCGACCCGACCCAAAGTGAATCGAGTAGAACAGAGTTCATGGAGAGGGGCTAAACAGGTGTTGCTGCAGTGAACAGTTACATATTATATATTATAGTCGAGATGTGGAAAGCAAAACCGTCCAAAGTGTGGTGTCACTTTTAAAAATAAGATGCAGAAACTTCCACCTACAACAAATGCTTTAAGAATATTTGGTGCAAAGACAAATTATAAATGTTTTTTTTGTTTGTTTTTTGTTTTTTAATTAATTATTAATGGTTTTAAGTTAATATGTTGGTCAATTTCAAGTTTGACTTTGCCTCAGAAATAGTCATTGCTTCATAACCCTC
>NW_013952836.1:339412-342108 GCF_001266775.1 Austrofundulus limnaeus
ACCTGGTGTTCAGTCATGTTGTGTTCAGGCGTGTTGTGTTCAGGCACCTGGTGTTCAGTAATGTTGCGTTCAGGCACCTGGTGTTCAGTCATGTTGTGTTCAGGCGTGTTGTGTTCAGGCACCTGGTGTTCAGTAATGTTGCGTTCAGGCACCTGGTGTTCAGTCATGTTGTGTTCAGGCGTGTTGTGTTCAGGCACCTGGTGTTCAGTAATGTTGCGTTCAGGCACCTGGTGTTCAGTCATGTTGTGTTCAGGCGTGTTGTGTTCAGGCACCTGGTGTTCAGTAATGTTGCGTTCAGGCACCTGGTGTTCAGTCATGTTGTGTTCAGGCGTGTTGTGTTCAGGCACCTGGTGTTCAGTAATGTTGCGTTCAGGCACCTGGTGTTCAGTCATGTTGTGTTCAGGCGTGTTGTGTTCAGGCACCTGGTGTTCAGTCATGTTGCGTTCAGGCACCTGGTGTTCAGTAATGTTGTGTTCAGTAATGTTGTGTTCAGGTACATGGGGCTTCATGCATAAAGGATTACGCAGCTTTCACACTAAAAGTTGACGTACAGACAAATTTAGAAATGTGCGCCGCACCTAAATATTCACATGTATAAATCCGTGCACACACAGGTTCCTGCGCACCTTTCCTTTATACATCCCAATGAACATGGAACTGAGCGCACGTGAGACTCCTCCCCTGACACGCCTCCATTTAAATCTGTAAAATAGATGTAAATGTGTCCAGAGTGTGAGATTCTCCTTAGATTGTCCTCTCTGTGGGATCAGAAATGATTTTTAGATGCTGGAAAATTATACATTAAATGGAGAATGAGTGAGAAAACTGTCTAAATAAGGAGTGGGGTGACATTGTTTTATGTGGTGCATTTACACGGGATAACCAAAGCCTGAGATTCTCCTGAAATTTACAGACATCTCCTGAATGTGATGTTGATATTGTTAGTTGTCTATTTAGTTGAACACGGCGTTGAACGGACGTTAAAATAAATAAATAAAAAAACATCAAGTTATCCACTTTCTCCTCTCTCTTTTCCTCCTGTGTTACAGCAGCGCTGTCATCTCCACGTACAGACCCCCACCCCACCACCACGAGCAGGTACGAGTGGTAGATTATGGATTTTTAGTAAAATATATAGATGTTTGAGCCTCATTAGACGGTAAACGTCCAAAGGAGTTGACAAATATGAACACCTTCCCAGCTGGCGAGGGTGAACACGCCTGGCACGAGAATCTACCCAAAGCACAGCTGCTGCACTACGGCCACAACTCAGCTCAGCATCAACCAGAAGGRRACACACAGAAAAAATAATTATTCTTACCGTACAGTGAGACACCATTCGCATCTGATTTTGCTCCCTCTCTTCAGCCTTTCTTATTTTATTTATTTATTTTATGTCGCATGTAATGAGTCGGGTTTTTCCGGCCCGGGACCCAAAAGGTTTTCAACTATGTGACAAAAATATAAAACCAGTTTACAGACTGGACTGAGGGTCTTTGATCAGTTTTAGYCTGATCTGTTTTCWTYTCTGAGGTTAAATGATTTTCAGTTTCATCATCGTTCAGTTTAAACAATAAAAACTAAAATAAAAATCTAACASRGTGTTCAGATGCTCCTTACATCCAGAAAACACAACAGAGTCATWRTTCTGTGGATTCAGGTCAGATCTGCGACTTTGTGAGTTAAAACTGTCGACTGAAAAACTTTGTGTGTCTGCTGCACATTCTCACAGCAGGTGAAAAGTGTGTAAATATACAAACACTTTCACGCAACGTTGGTTTTAATACATCACAACGTGGGCGTAGAACCTGGAGCACATAACTTTTTTACCGTTTATACATGAGGCCCCCGGTGTTCAGTAACGATGTGTTCAGTAACGGTGTGTTCAGGAACCTGGTGCTCAGTCGTGRTGCGTTCAGGAACACTCACCCTTGCTGTAGCAGATGATAGCCTGCCGGACGTTGCCCTGCTCCAGAGACATGTCAGCTAAGCGGACCCACTCCTCACAGTCTGAGGGGTTCAGGTGTGCAGCGATGAGTCCAAACTGCAGAGCTTTGTCCACGTCACTGTTGTCCTCGTAGATCATGGCCAGAGTGGAGAAAGGCTCGTAGGCCAGGGGGGCTGCAGGACACACTCACATGTGGGTCAGAGGAACCGACACAGAACCAGGAGCAGAACTGCTCTCCTACCCTGCCTGATGATCTCCATGCACATCATGATGGCGTCCTCCTGCTCTCCTCGAGCGTAGCGTATGTTAGCCTCCCCCATCAGACCCCGCAGGGCCTGGGGCAGCTTGCTGCCATGACGGCGAGCCTAAACAAGAAGAGTCAGTCAGAAGGAGGAGGACGGTCCTGTGTCTCTTCAGGTCCAGATAAAACATGGTGGACATCAGAACAGCAGCAGAACTGCAGAACAACTGGCAGAGGAGCAGAATTACCAAAGCAGTAGCTAAAAGTAGAACAAGGTGAAGCAGAGGGGGCAGAGTGCTGCATACAAGTAGCTGAATGTCAGCTAAAACTGTCAGAACTTGTGCTTTTGTGAAGAAAGACCGTCCATCATTAAACAGAGGTGGAGGCCTCCGTTTTCAGTTGTCCCCCACCTACAGCGCGGCCATTGCCAGTATCGCTCCACCCCCTGTTAACAATAAGTGTTAATTAGGTGTCAACGATAGCCATGTGATGTGAGTATCAGTCACA
>NW_013952836.1:343353-347238 GCF_001266775.1 Austrofundulus limnaeus
GTTTACTGTCGGTAGCTTCTAATGCTTTATGGAGACATTATCCAAAGAGGGCCAGTGATTCCACTGGACAGCTTGAGTTAGCATAACAGTGCTTTTCACTTGTTTTTAATTAAAGCAAGAAACCAATGACAAAAACTAACAAGATCAATAAAGAACCTTGTTTACTAGGGGTGTAAGAAAATATCGATACACTGAAATATCGCGATATTTCATTTCCTGATACTGTATTGATATTCTAAAGCTCTGTTAAGATTTTTAATTAAGGTTTAAAATGTTAACTTTCCTGCCAGCCATTCATTTTTATGTTGTAGTTCAGCCTCTGACCACTAGTTGGCAGCAGTGAGCCAGACATTTGGCTCCTCTACCTCTTGAGCGCCAGAGAGTAAGGGTAGCATTAGCATTGTACGTAAACATTAGCTTTTCTTATTTTTTTCCAGTAAGAGATTTTTATTTAATAGAATTTTTGGACAAAAAAAAAATCGCGATTATCGCCTTGCTTACAGTATCGCAATATCTCTGGATATATCGTATCGTGACCCCTCTGTTATGATATGTATCGTATCGCCAAATTCTTGCCAATACACAGCCCTAATAATCAACGCATCACTTTTTTTTGTAACTTTGTATTTTATTTCATTGTCGACTAATCACAGACTGGTTGACCATAAAAATAATCTTGGCAGCCCTAATTATCACTACTGCATACGTGTGACAAGGACAGAAAGGCAGACGGGGCAGTGGAAGGTGCTGCAGCAGTTTGGAGAGAAAAACAGTTAGAAAAAAAAGATGCATCAACTATTAAATTAGTCGACGATTTTAATAGTCATCTAACCGTGGCAGTCCTAGTCAGAACAGTATTTTAGCTAACATACAGCTTCTTTTAGCTGCCATTTTGTTACTTTTAGCTACTGTTTTGTTACGTTCAGTTACAGCTCTGCTACATCGAGCACTGTGCTGATCTTATCCACAGTACTTTATTTTCCACAGTACTTTATTTAACATTTATTTACTAAACAAAAGTAACCAAAATAGGAAGAAAAAACAAGCAGCTAAAGAAATAATGAGGAGCAGAAGCAGCCAGTACAACACATACAGAAATACAGCAGACTTAACCCTGGTTATATATGACCCTCTGTTGTAAAGTTTATCATTTAAATCCTGAGGAAGACAGTCTAAACACTCATTTTATCCACAGTACTCCTGATTTCACATCTACCCATAATTCATAGTGAAAGCTGGTTTTATATTTCTGTTTGGCTGTTGATTACAGTTATACACCATGACTGTTTATCAAAGTATTTTTCACTGACGTTTGGTGTAAATGTCGACAAATGGAGGTATTTTTACTAACAGCTGCTACTGACATCAACTACCTCATCTTTACCAAGACACACACATGCAAAATCATTAATGTCAATGCCAGCTACTTTTGGCTGCTGTTCTCATGTTTTTAGCTAGCTAAAAAAAGGCAGACAGGTAGCCAAAAGTATTATTAGCTAAATAATCCTTTTGGCTATTAGCTAAACGCAGCAGAAAAGCAGCTACAAGTAGCAGGATGTTAGCTAGAAGCAGCAAAGCAGACTGACCTTCATCAGCTTCTTGTTCTCTCGGTTCAGCTCCATCTCCAGCTTCAGCACGTCTCCCACCGCCATGTTTTCCTCCTCTTCCTCCTCCTCCTTCAGTCTGCTCTTCACTCCTCTTCTTCTCCTTCCTGCTCTCCTCCCGCCTCCTCGCCTCCTCCTCTTTTCAGTGTCTGTCTTCGGCTCCTCATCCTCCTTCATGCTGTAGTCTTTATCATCTTCATCATCCACGAAGCTCAAGCTGTCCTCCTCTTCATCCTGCTCCTCCTCCTCTTCTGATGATGATGATGATGATGATGGCGCTTCGGCTGTTTCTCCCAGGATGGAGGCGAAGGCCAGCTGGACTCCTGGACTGATTCCCTCCTCTGAGAACACACAGAACCGTATCAGAACCGAGCCTGAGATCAGTCATGGTTCACACAGTGACGGCCATCTTACCGATGGTGACTTTAGCTTGTGTCGAGGTGGAAGGCTGAGCATCGTCTTCAGCTGCTTCGTCCGGTTCCTGTGAAGAAACACACAGCCGAAATGTTTGTCAGTGTTTACAACAACGCAGAGGGAACACTTTAACTATGGCTAACAGTAGCCGAACACCAGCTAATATAGCTGAATGTTAGCTAACAGTAGTTGAACACCAGCTAATACAGCTGAAATTTAGCTAGCAGAAGACCAGCTAATATAGCTGAATGTTAGCTAACAGTAGCAGAACACAAGCTAATATAGCTGAATGTTAGCTAACAGTAGCCAAACACCAGCTAATACAGCTGAATGTTAGCTAAAAGTAGAAGAACACCAGCTAATATAGCTGAATGTTAGCTAACAGTAGCAGAACACAAGCTAAGATAGCTGAATGTTAGCTAAAAGTAGCCCAACACCAACTAATATTGCTGAATGTTAGCTAACAGTAGCCAAACACCAGCTAATATTGCTGAATGTTAACTAACAGTAGCCAAACACCAGCTAATATAGCTGAATGTTAGCTAACAGTAGCAGAACACAAGCTAAGATAGCTGAATGTTAGCTAAAAGTAGCCCAACACCAACTAATATAGCTGAATGTTAGCTAACAGTAGCCGAACACCAACTAATATAGCTGAACGTTAGCTAACAGTAGCCAAACACCAGCTAATATAGCTGAATGTGAGCTAACAGTAGCAGAACACCAGCTAATATAGCTGAATGTTAGCTAACAGTAGCAGAACACCAGCTAATATAGCTGAATGTTAGCTAACAGTAGCCAAACACCAGCTAATATAGCTGAATGTTAGCTAACAGTAGCAGAACACCAGCTAATATAGCTGAATGTTAGCTAACAGTAGCCGAACACCAGCTAATATAGCTGAATTTTAGCTAAAAGCAGCAGAACAGTAGCAGAACACCAGCTAATATAGCTGAACGTTAGCTAAAAGCAGCAGAACAGTAGCTAACCTGGAACTGCTGCTGGGCATAAATAAAGTTACATTAGCTAAAAGTGACAGAACAGTAGCTTAAATAACAGGAGCTAAAAGTAGCAGATTGACAGCCAAAATGAGCTGAATATCAGCTAAAAGCTAATAACAGGGAAATAAAAGAAGAATAGAGCCAGTATGATGAAGCTAATGTAAAACAGAATGTTTATAAAACACATTTCACTGTATTATGAGAATCATTTCACATACAGTTGTATAAAAGTTATAAACTAGACCAGAAGTGACATCACTCACCTCCTAAAAGATGTTTTAATATGTGGGTAGTTAGCAGTGAGATGTGGCTAGTTAGCAGTGTGATGTGGCTAGTTAGCAGTGTGATGTGGGTAGTTAGCAGTGAGATGTGGCTAGTTAGCAGTGTGATGTGGGTAGTTAGCAGTGAGGTGTGGCTAGTTAGCAGTGTGATGTGGGTAGTTAGCAGTGTGATGTGGGTAGTTAGCAGTGTGATGTGGGTAGTTAGCAGTGAGATGTAGGTAGTTAGCAGTGTGATGTGGGTAGTTAGCAGTGTGATGTGGGTAGATAGCAGTGAGATGTGGGTAGTTAGCAGTGAGATGTGGGTAGTTAGCAGTGTGATGTAGGTAGGTAGTTAGCAGTGAGATGTGGGTAGTTAGCAGTGTGATGTAGGTAGGTAGTTAGCAGTGAGATGTGGGTAGTTAGCAGTGTGATGTAGGTAGTTAGCAGTGAGATGTAGGTAGTTAGCAGTGAGATGTAGGTAGTTAGCAGTGAGATGTGGGTAGTTAGCAGTGTGATGTGGGTAGTTAGCAGTGTGATGTGGGTAGTTAGCAGTGTGATGTGGGTAGTTAGCAGTGTGATGTGGGTAGTTAGCAGTGTGATGTGGGT
>NW_013952836.1:350219-351689 GCF_001266775.1 Austrofundulus limnaeus
AGCAGTGTGATGTGGGTAGTTAGCAGTGTGATGTAGGTAGTTAGCAGTGGGATGTGGTTAGTTAGCAGTGGGACGTGGGTAGTTAGCAGTGTGATAGCTGAACCAGAATAAATCAGTTTATGTTGCATTAATAAAAAAAGTCAGAGAAAAAACAAACTGGTGTTAGCCCAGAGCAACATTAGCCTGTTAGCTTCAGGCTAGCCGATGCAAGCTAACTCCATCTTTTACCTCCTCTGTTTTCCGCTCGTCTCTCCTTCGGTCGAACTCTTCGAAACTGATCCGACCCTCCAGATAATCGATCAACTCGGCGCTGCAACCAGACATGACTGCCTCCACGCTGCTGCAGCCGGAATATGTTTGTGTTTACCTCCAGCCGTCCTGACACCCGGAAGTTAACGGTGCGCATGCGTGAAGTTCCGGCTGAAAAGACGCAGCCAGTTTCAGGTCAACCAAAGACACAAAAATCCCTGTGCTGAGAGCAGCAGAGCTTCAGCTGCTGGAGGAACGGCTCTTTATTGTTGTTGATCTTCATCACTGTGGTCAAACTCCACTTCATTTTAAAAAATACAATTCTGTTTTATTGTGCGCAGAGACCAGGAATTACGGTACTTTCATTTAAGAGCAGCTCTTTTTTATTTGGAAAAATATTACAGAAATGACTTTTACAGATGTTACACAATTGTTTTAAATGGTTTTAATTCAAGTAAACTGAGCAACTCTAAAGAAGAACAATAAACAAAAGAAAAATATTTAAATAAGTTTAAAAAAAAGCCATTAACGGTCTGAATAGAAGGACTGTTTTTGAATAAAATTAACAAATTAAAAAAATATATTGACATACTTTTTCCCCCTCTTTATGTTTTTAGGCCAAATGTACCTGACTCTTCTACGTTGAAGCCATGTGATAATGGATGCAGTCTGAGGTTTAAGAGAGTTTTTCTGATATCAACAAGACAAAAATAAATAAATAAAAATAAAAAGTCTGAATGGGAGCAGATGTTCTCAAACCTGTAAATTATTATTTTTTTTATTTTATTTTTTATTTACTGTTATTTTACCAGGCAAATCCCATTGAGATCTCAGATCTCTTTTTCAAGGGCGGCCTGGGCCTGAAGGCAACCTATTGTACATGTATTGTCTGTGTTGAAAGAGTCTTTCCAGATGTGTAAGCTGCTCATGTAGGCACTAATGTACCCCCATACCATCAGAGAGGCAGGCATTGTGTTCTGATAACCGTCTGGAACGTTCCTCTCCTCTTCTACAACCACAGACTTAAATATCACTAAACTGAGCCCCGTCCATCCCGTCCACTGGTAACATCACTGACATCATGGAGGAGCAGAAACAGACCAAACAGGACAACAGCTCACAGCTGAACTGGATCTGTTTTACAGATTATCTGTCATGTTTTTACAATAAATTAATAATRATGTTAATTTCATTCAACAATCATGTAAAACAGCAGATTTA
>NW_013952836.1:352656-355510 GCF_001266775.1 Austrofundulus limnaeus
ACATTTTCCTGCTTCTCTTCTGTTAATAAAACCATAACACAAACAGCTTTTCTGACATTATTTAAAACATTAGATAGATTATATATAGTTTTTATGATTTCTACATCGTCAGTCCTTTTTTTATGCTCTGTTGTCAACATGTAGAGTAATGTGAAATCCAGACTCTTGACCATTTAGCTTAGCCGTTAGCTTCTCCAGCCGATCACACGGTCACCTGGTTTCTGCGCACTCCAGCTGTTTTTGTCTACAGCAGAACAGTCCAGTTTTAAATGAGTCCATGCAGTGATGTCCAGAACAGAACCAGACTTGTCTGGTTAAAACAGGTTTGTTTATAACGCAGTGGCCCCTGAGGGCCTATAGATCACAACCATCCAATACAGGCTTTCAGCTTTTCAGCTCATAGATTTCTACAGATAATCTGATTATGAGATTATGAGTTGGAGATGATGGAGATTCAAAGTCTTTCATTTAGGAACTTTATTCTAAAAATTGTCCCTCTAGTTTTAGACAGTTATTCTCAGACTGGTGGACATCTGCCTTACTTCTAAAAGTCTCTCACGTTGAACCACTGTGTCACAGAGAAGAAGAACTTTGGAACCTGACCTTGTGGAACTTGATGGCAGGCAGTTGAGTTCATGTTTGACCAGGGAGAGATTCATAGCCCACTTGGTGGCGTCGTTGCCACACAGGATCCTTAGGCGGGCCTCCAGTTCTTGATTGGCTCTCTCCGTCTGACTGTCAGTCTGAGGGTGATATCCTGAAGAAAAACTCAGTGAGATGTCGAGCATGGCACAAAACTCTTTCCAAAAACTGGAGATAAACTGAGGGCCCCGGTCTGACACTATATTGCTTGGCAATCCATGAAGCCTGAAAACATTGTCGATAAAGACCTGAGCCATTTCCTTGGCTGCGGGCAGAGCGGGGAGTGCGACAATGTGTACCATTTTAGAAAAACGATCCGCAATCGTAAGGATCACAGTCTTACCCTCAGACTGCGGCAGACCAGTCACAAAATCCATAGAAATGTGTGACCAAGGGCATGATGGTGTAGGGAGAGGCCTGAGGAGACCCGCCGTCGAGAAGATTTTGCCAGGGCACACTGAATACAAGATCCAATGAACTCTCTAACGTCCCTTTCTAGGGATCCCCACCAGAACTGAGACCTGACTATGCTTATTGTCTTGGAGAAACCCGGATGGCAGTAAAGACATGAAGAATGGCAAAATTCCGATACTTTACCAACTAGGTGGTCTGGAATGAAGAGTTTGCCATCCGGGCATTCGTTGGGAGGTGGGTGGTTCTGGTGGGCTGTCCTGACTCGACATGGGTTATGGCCAGGCGCACAGCATCTCGAAGGACGAACCCTCCCTGGTCGCCTTTGGTTGTGTCAAACTCATGACCTCTCGACAGGGCATCCGGTTTTGTGTTCTTGGTCCCGGGTCTGTAGGATAAAACAAAGTTGAAACGAATGAAAAACAAAGCCCATCTGGCCTGTCGAGGATTTAGTCTTTTAGCTGACTTAAGATACTCAAGGTTCTTGTGATCAGTCAAGACAAGAAAGGGCAGGGAAGCACCCTCCAACCAGTGCCTCCACTCCTCCAATGCCACCTTAACTGCCAACAGTTCTCGATCGCCCACATCATAATTCCGTTCTGCAGGAGAGAGAGACCTAGAAAAAAAGCACATGGGTGAACTCTGTTATCAGCAAATCTCTGGCTAAGGATGGCCCTGACTCCAGAATTAGAAGCATCTACTTCCACTATAAACTGTCTTCCTGTATCAGGAAAGTGAAGGATCGGGACAGTGGTGAACATTGTCTTAAGACAACTGAATGCCTCTTCAGCTTCCAGGTTCCACAAAAAATTGGTTTTGATTGAAGTTAATTTATTGAGAGGGGCTGCAATAGAACTGTAGTTTTTGATGAAGCGTCTGTAAAAGTTTGCAAAACCTAGACAGCGCTGTAGTTGTTTACGGGTCTGTGGTGTATTCCAGTCTTGAACTGCTGTGACCTTGGCTGGATCTATGGAGATTTGATCTGGAGCTATCTTAAATCCCAAGAAAGTAGTGTCAGTTGTGTGAAACTCACATTTTTCTGCMTTGACATACAGCTTGTTCTGAAGAAGTTGTAGTAGGACGGCTCGGACTAGTTCTTGGTGTGACTCAAGGTCCTTTGAAAAGATTAGAATGTCATCTAGGTTGATGAAAACATTAACACTGATGAAGTCACTCAGAACATCATTAACCATATTTTGAAACATGGCAGAGGCGTTGGTTAACCCAAAGGGCATGACTAGATATTCAAAATGTCCCGAAGGGGTGTTGAAGGCGTCTTCCATTCATCTCCTTCCTTTATTCTCACCAGATGGTAAGCATTGCGAAGATCAAGTTTTGTGAAGATTTTAGCCCCTTGAATCAAATCAGAAGCAGCATTCATTAATGGTAGAGGGTACCGGTTTTCAACAGTCATATCATTTAACCCTCTATAATCAATACAAGGACGAAGAGATCCGTCCTTGTTCCCTACGGAAAAAAAAACCCCGGACCAGCAGGGGAGGAGGACGGGCGTATAATACCTGTTTTTAAAGACTCAGTTATGTACTCCTTCATGGCCTCATTTTCAGGTTTGGATAGAGAGTATAATTTACCCCTAGGAGGTGTGGTACCAGGTAGTAGATCAATACAACAATCATATGGTCTATGTGGCGGTAAACAAGTAGCTTTCTCTTTATTAAACATCTCCTTCAAATTATAATAACAAGCAAGGACATTTTGTAGATTGGGGATGAACTTGGCCTCATTACAAAGTTCCTTCTCAAGATTAGCTGCGGAAAGACATTTAGATGAGCATTGTTCT
>NW_013952836.1:355776-357264 GCF_001266775.1 Austrofundulus limnaeus
AGAGAAGTTGGGGGGCGTAGAGGATAACATCCAGAGTTTGACATTACAAAATGTCTCWGTTGTAAATACCTGAAGAACTGTGACTTATGAATGTCAAATGTCTGTGCTAGCTGTTCAAATGAGGCGAACTTATTGTCTATATAAAGATCATTTAGAGACATTATTCCCTTTAAACTCCAAGTATTGAAAACAGAGTCCATTAGTGAAGGGGCAAACATATGGTTATTTGATACTGGAGCAGAGAATAATAATTCTGTACTTTTAAGCAACCTCCTGCACTGATTCCAGATTTTTATTGTGTGAGTTACAACCGGATTAGAATTATAAATTGAGATCGGTGATTAAACGGTAACCGGGAGCAAAGTAAAGCAGAGAGAGAGCTCGCCGTGACTGATTTCCTCTCTAGAATTACCCAAGTAGGAACAGGATTGTCCTCTCTCAACCAGTACAGTAAGGCTCTAATGTTGGCCGCCCAGTAGTAATAAAAAAAGTTGGGGAGTGACAAGCCACCAAGACCAAGGGGTAACTGTAACATCTTACTGCCTATCCGTGGATGTTTTTTATTCCAAATAAAGGACGACAATTCACTATTTAAATTTGTAAAGAAAGTCCTGGTGAGGAACACTGGCACGCTCTGAAGTAGATAAAGAAATTTGGGCAATATTGTCATTTTGATCACGTTGATTCTACCCCCCAGGGATAGAGAAAGGGATGCCCATGTAGCGATGTCCTTCTTAAGGTTCACCAGGAGAGGCAGAAAGTTTGCTGTATAAAGATATTTGTGACTGTGAGTAATCCAAATACAAAGGTATTTAAATTTCGCAGAGCTAATTTTGAAAGGAACTGGACCCATATGCTGCTCTTCTATTGGGGTCACAGGCATCAATTCACTTTTTTGAAGGTTAACCTTATAACCAGGTATGTTTCCGAACTTTTGAAGTAAAAGAAGTAATTCGGGAATACTAGACAAGGGATCTGAGATATAAAGAAGAGCATCGTCAGCGTATAAGGAAACTTTATGTTCAGTGCCAAACCAATTAATACCTTTAATCTTAGGGTTGTTCCGTAAAGCCACTGCGAGTGGTTCAATCGCAATTGCGAATAAGAGTGGCGAGAGTGGGCACCCCTGCCTCGTACCACATTCCAATTCAAAATAGCTGGATATATTACTGTTAGTGCTGGATGCCGAGAAAGCGTTTGACCGGGCAGAGTGGAACTATCTTTTTAAGACCTTGGAGATGTTTAACTTCGGCCCTAAATTTGTTTCACGGGTGAAGCTGATATGTATACCTTGCCAATGGCAGCAGTATGCACTAACAGTAATCTGTCCAGCTATTTTGAATTGGAATGTGGTACGAGACAGGGGTGCCCACTCTCGCCACTCTTATTCGCAATTGCGATTGAACCACTCGCAGTGGCTTTACGGAACAACCCTAAGATTAAAGGTATTAATCGGTTTGGCACTGAACATAAAGTTTCCTTATACAC
>NW_013952836.1:358360-362212 GCF_001266775.1 Austrofundulus limnaeus
TAAAAGCAAGGAAATTACCGCCTGACGCTTAGACAGTGGCAATAATTGTGTAGCCAAGGATTCCTCAAAAACTAATAACAGGGGAGAAAGTAGATCCGAAAAATTCTTCAAAAATTCTGCCGGAAAACCATCTGGTCCTGGAGATTTTCCATTTAGCATGTTTTTAATTGCAGAGTTTATCTCAGCTGAAGAGAAATGTTTTTCCAACTCGTTAGATAGGTCAGAACTTAGTGAAGGGATTTTAATATCTTTAAAAAAATCATCCAATTCCAGTAGGGTTAGGTGAGGCTTTGGAGGTATACAGAGATTGGTAAAATTTGCTGAAACACAGATTAATTCCTGCATTCTCACAACATTTTACACCATGCTTATTGAGATATCCTGTTTAGCTGAGCGCTGCCATAGCTGCTGTGTAAGAAGGCATCCAGCCCTCTCACCATGCCAATAGTAGTCATACCTAGATTTGGATATTAAATATTCGGCCTGTTGGGTAGATAAGATGTTAAACTCTGTTTGGAGTAATATAAGTTTCTTAAGTGAGTCTTGTGTAAAAGCATGGCAGCATTCCCTTTAATGACTCACAAACAGTGCTGAGTGGCATCCCAGGAGTCCGATTAACATCAATAAAAAACTTAATTTCGGAAGCAAGCATATCAACTAAGTCTTCGTCAGATAAAAGTATCGGATRAAGTCGCCAAGGACGATAGACTGATTGCGTAACAGGAACGTTCGGTTTCATTATGAGCGGACTATGATCAGAAATGACTATCGCTCCATAATCACATTCACTCACTAAAGGTAAAATCCGTTTATCGAGGAGAAAGTAGTCAATCCGTGAATAGTTCTTAAGAACAGGGGAAAAGAACGAATACCGTCTCAGGGTTGGATATCGAAAACGCCACACGTCAACCACTCCATAAGTGTTAAGAAATGAATTAATTGACTGGGCCGATTTAGAAAGAGAGATTCTCCCCACTGTACTACGATCGAGGGACGATAGCACACAGTTCACATCTCCCCCAATTATGAGATTATGTGTTGAAATATTAGGTAAATTTGAAAAAACGTATTAAAAAATGTTTGGTCATCCCAATTTGGAGCATATACCGAAACTAAAATGACAGGAAGCGCATATAGTTTTCCCACCACATTATGTCCAGCAGCGTCCGTTTTAACACTGGAGGCCATAAATTGCACCTGTTTACTAACTAAGATGGCCACCCCTCTCGATTTAGATTGGAAATTAGACTGAAACACCTGACCAGACCAGCGCCTGCTTAGATTTACACGGTCTGCCTTAGACAAATGGGTCTCCTGCAAAAAAGTAATATTAACATCAAGTTGTCTTAAATGTGTCATAACTTTCCTAAATTTCACTGAACCATTGAGGGATTTCACATTCCAACTCACACAGTTAACTGAGTGACTGTTGATGAACCTGTTAGTATTAGAACTGCTCATATATAGTCAATCAGGCTGTAGTACAGTTTCCACAATCCATCACAAAAAGATAACCTAACAAAAGACACTCTCAAAATGGATAGATCCGGCATAGTCCCACCCCTTTCTCCCAAACAAACACAGAAAACCCAACAAACAACAAATCCACACATATGTGCTTATACTTAACTCCCTACCTGGGCTCCCGCCATAACTAAATAACAATAACGGATAAATGAAACACTAATTAGGATCTGGACAGACCTCCTGTGAAACTCTCATACATAGAACAAAAAAAAAAAAAAAGGAGTGTTGTCCCTCCGAATAAACTCTAAAATTAAATCAAGATATGGTGCGGGACATAAAGTTGGAAGGTTCATTACAACCTGACAGTCATAATGGATCGATGAGAGTTGGACCTGCGGTCAACGCCGGTCCTCGTTGTCCGTCGCTGAGATGATTTTCTTTTCAATGTAGTCCATTGATTTATTGGCATCCAGGAACTGCTTGTTTTCCTCCCCATGAGAAATGCGGAGCCGTGCAGGAAAAAGCAGGCCGTAGCGAACATCTCGTCAGTTGTGAAGAAGCCCCCTCACCTCAGTAAACACCGCCCGAGCCTTGGCCACAGCCGCCGTGTTGTCAGATGTGATGATAATCGGTGCCTCCTTAAAARGAAGWTGGCCGCYGCTCRGAGCCCGATGCAYTATTTCCACACATTCTTGATAATAGTGCAGCTTAGCAACAATAACCCGCGGCTTATCGCCTGACCTGTTTCCACCTGGAGAGCGATGGGCTCGGTCCACCAGTGGCTCTTTATCCATCTGTAGAACCTCTGCTAGCAGTTTAGCCACTGCTGTAGTGGAGCTGGATTCTGGCGTCTCAGGAACTCCGATGATTCGCACGTTGCACCTTCTCATGCACCCTTCCATATCGTCACACTTCTTTTTGAGCCCATCGACTTCTTCTTTCAGTTCCAAGACGGTGGTGCATAGAGTGACAACCTCATCAGACCAGGTTGACAAGCCGTCCTCCACCTCTTTTACGCTCTGCTTAACGTGGTCCAAGTCAGCATGAAGTAGCATTGTGCCGTTAGCCACTTCCGCTCTCACTGCTTGTAGCTCTCCCTTAATAAAAGCAAACTCCTCAGCCAAATCCCCCTTTAATTTCCGACAATCACAGCTGAGATATCGGTTTTTATAGCAGCAATAATGTCAGACTTCAAGGAGAGTACATCCACTTCGTTGCGGGAGGGAGAAGGAGGTGCCGAACCTCCGGCTTTAGCTGTAGTCTGCTCCAGGGCGGTGTCGGGCCTAGCAGCCGCAGAGCTAGAATGTTTTCCTTTTCTCAAGTTTGTCGCCATTCTCCAGAGCAACTTGTTTTAACTCACCTCTCCTGTTGTGTTTTTCCAACTTTTTGAAGGTAGAGCAACCCCTGCTGGTTGCTGCATGACCTGTTCACCTGTTCCCCCATGTTCGTCTTGTGTGTTTTCCTGAATGAGTGTGCTTAAATGTAATTTCAATTTGCTCTGTAATGACAATAAAGGCATGATCATCATCAAATAAAAGGATGATTCCGTATTTTAAGGGACAGGTGGCAACCCTATGCTAACTGCTACGACCGGGCTCTAACAGCCATAACATGATTGAGGAACACGACACAAGGTACCCTTAAAAGGCATTTATTAAAGTTTTTGTCTAGGAGTTAAGTGAGTTTGTTGGTCCTGTTTGGTGCTCCATAGCTCACAAATGCACCGGACGTTTCTCACCCAGCTGGACCATCTGAAGTCCATGGTCCAGATTCAGTTCCACCTCATGGATTCAAGTCTGTGGTCAGATTCCTCTTGACCACCATCGTGTTCCTCGTGCACCTACGCGTCCACGTTTCAATGTCTTTACTTCAGAACCGGAATACCGTCTTGGCAATCACACACCAACATGTTGTACTGGCGTCCAAGGGCGAACTCACACCTGTGGCGAATCAGCTCCTCACCACCTCACAGCAGCAATGATGTGCGTCTCTCCTCTCCCGGCGGCAGAGAGGAAGCAGCAGGACCGGGCACGAGCGCCAAGCGAAGTGAACGTGGACGTCAAKGTGAATGTGCCAATGTGCCAATGACGTGTCCTCAGCACTCCAGGTGCATATAGACACTTAGGGTTTRGGGTTAGAGTAGTGGTGGAGGGGAAACTGGCCCCACGCCGGCCTCTGCCTCTTCTTCTTTCCCTTTTTAATTACTCTACAGAACAACATGCACCAACAGTATATCTGGGGGTGGGGGTGTGGGTGTCAGGGTCTTTATTCCCATCCCGTTCCCCGACTGCCATTTGGGGAGGGGGTCCTGAAGAAGAAGGGCCACCGGGTGCGGTCCTGGGCTGTTGGTGGGCTCGGGGCTTAGACGGTTGCCGGGGGCGGGGC
>NW_013952836.1:363212-365028 GCF_001266775.1 Austrofundulus limnaeus
CTTTCTATCTTTCTAATTACTTCTCTCTGTTTTTCTCTCTGTCTCTATTTTCTCTTCACTTAAAAAAAAGTTGATGATGAAGAAATGAATAAACTAAATAAACTAATATTTAGTTTTGTTTTCTACTGAAGTGACAAAAAAGTCACTGGTGATGAAGAAATAAACTAAATAAACTAATATTTAGTTTTGTTTTCTACTGAAGTGACAAAAAAAGTCTGTGGTCAGATTCCTCTTGACCACCGTCGCGTTCCTCGTGCACCTCTGCGTCCACGTTTCAATGTCTTTACTTCGGAACCGGACACCCGTCTTGGCATCCACACCAACATGTTGTACTGGTGTCCAAGGGCGAACTCACACCTGTGGCGAATCAGCTCTTCACCACCTCGCAGCAGCAACGATGTGCGTCTCTCCTCTCCCGGCGGAAGAGAGGAAGCAGCAGGACCGGGCACGAGTGCCAAGTGAAGTGAACGTGGACGTCAACGTGAATGTGCCAATGTGCCAATGACGTGTCCTCAACACTCCAGGTGCGCACTTAAGAAGTGCAGGCCACACCCCCTAAGGATGACCTAGTGAGGAAGCACAATTAACAAAACAGGCGGCAGCTGGCTGCAATAAACTGAGCAGCAGGGCCGTCACACTAACATATGAGGGGAAGCTAATGTGAGTGTGCTACATTGTAAATCTCACATACGTTGGTCTCTGGTCAGTCAAGGGTCTGCAGTCTGCTGATGTCATACTGTTAGCTTGACTCAACTTGGTTACAACCTGGGGTGGGGAGGTCCTAACAAACAAAGTGTTCTACAAATCTGACCTGTCATTTCAGACAGCACCAGAGAACTGATGGAGACTGTGCAAGGTTTGAGAGGAGCTCATGTCCAATGAGGGTAGTGTGGTCACCAAAGCTTTGCTTCAGACTGTTGTCTCATGCCCAGAGACAGAGGACAAACAAATCTAAAAACCAGCTATTAAAGTTCTAAATCACAGAACAGGGCCACTGATGATGACTGTGTTTGATAAAAGACTAACTAAAACATATGAAAACTCATCATGTTTGGTTTTTGTTTGACTTTTAACTTTGTCTCTGAACTAATACATGATGTAAAAACAAAACAACTGGATTTCTAATCTGCAGCTGAAGACTTCTGCTTCCAAACTTTAAATCTGAAAAACAGCTGTCAATAACGAAACACGAAACAAAACCCTCTTAATGTTTTCTTTTAAGAGTCAAAACGAAAGTAAAATTCTGTTGATCTATATGTGGCATCATGATTTCCAAAACGGGAAATTCCCAACATTCTTCAGACGTTCACAGAGTTTCCTGTTACTGGAAAACAGTTTGAAAATTGGCCTTCAACAGCGAGGACATACTGCTGCACCAAGCCTACCTCACTGGTGCAGGTCTGGGAGAGAAACTCTGCTGCTCACTGATGTGGTTCTGTTCGTGTTTTCAACAAATAATACATTTGTCAGATTCCAGTTATATCTGTGACCGTTGTGGGTTTTTCTTTCATTAAACGAGGGGTACAGACAATTTTGTCCATGTGTGTATATGTCTATGCTGCAGACATCTTTGCACTAGGCTACATGTATGATGCTGCTAGAGTATCATAATGGTATATACTTCAAAATTCGATTCAATTCAATTAAAAAATACTTTATTGATCCCAGAGGGAAATTAGGTGTTGTTGTAACTCATTTAACTAAAYAKTTATTGTAGATGCTGATGGCTGTGGGCAGGAAAGATCTTCTGTAGCGTCTGTATTACAGCGAAGTTGAAGAAGCCTCCGACTGAAGACACTTTGTCTTTCTATGACAG
>NW_013952836.1:366028-366799 GCF_001266775.1 Austrofundulus limnaeus
CTCCTCAATAACTCCCTATCTCGATCCCTAAAGGCTCTTTTTTTCTCATTTAAAAGTTCCTTTAGCTCACTGATGATCCAGGGTTTTTTTATTAGGGAAGCATCTCACTGTTCTGCTGGGGATGGTGTTGTCCACACAGAAGTTTATATAGTCAGTCACACACTCAGTCATGGCATGTATGTCATCTCCTTGTGGCTGGCAAAGAACAATCCAATCTGTAGCTTTGCAAACATCCCTGTAGGGCTTCTTCAGCTTCCTGTGACCATTTTCTCACAGTCCTTGTAGTTACAGGTTGTCTCTGAACAAGTGGTTTATATTCTGAGCAGAGATAAACAAGGTTGTGATCTGAATTACCCAGAGGAGGTCTTGCATTGGCCATATAAGAATCCTTAACATTTGTGTAAAACAAATCCAATGTCTTGTTTTCTSTGGRAYAYKAGCWGACAAACTGTTGAAATGTTGGCAGTGTAGCAGAGAATGAGGCATGATTAAAATCACCAGATATTGCCACAAATGCATTGGGGTGTTGTGTCTGTATCTTCGCAACAACGGAACTGACGATGTCACATTCATTGTCAGCAACAGCTGAGGGTGGAATGTAAACAGCTGCCAAAATAACACTGGTGAACTCTCTTGGTAAATAATATGGACGAAAACTTACTGCCAAGAGTTCAATGTCTGGACTGCAGTGATGAAACTTCATAGTAACATGTCCTGGATGACACCATCTGTTGTTGACAAGCACTGCTAATCCACCTCCTTTCTTTTTCC
>NW_013952836.1:366809-367977 GCF_001266775.1 Austrofundulus limnaeus
ATTATAAACAAACAGACCTGAAAACAATGAATGAACTCTTTTTGACGATTTAAATTTTTAATTGCGCATTTTTAGGAAGAAAACATTTTCATACAAACACTGTTAAACTACAATTTGTTGAACTTTTTCATCACAGAAACATTTAACTGTTCGATGCGTCACACTCAAGCGATCCAGGCTTTTATTTTGGCAGCAAGTCTTAGAGGTAAAACCTTCAGGTAGAAGAAGATAAGTTTAATCTGGTGTTACTGAATAATCATGGCTCTGATTTTTCTACATATTTACATTTGATAAGTTTGTTGCTCAGTGCTGCTGACTCTGTTTACTTTGGCTGCTGCTGAGACTTCAGGACATTCCTTGTTCTCCTCACAGTGCCTGACTTGTGAACTCCAACCTCCGGTTAAAGAGAGAAAAGTCATCTGAACTGAAAGAAGAGAAGAAGATTCACCTCAGGCTCCAGGTGAGAGCAGGTCTGTTAACTGAAGCGACAGCAGGAGCATGGTTCTGTGCCAGATCCTGAAGTCTCTCTGCTGCAGTTCTTCTCACAAGCAGGAGGTCCAGTCCTGTGTAACTGCAGCTGTTGGGGTGAGAGCAGTCAGAGCTGCTGTCAGACCATCAGACAGGCAGGATGGCGTTGATTTGATGTTTTATTTCTGCAGACGGTCCAGATCCTGGTGGGTTCGTTTAACATTGGACTCGGGCCGGGAAGAACAAGCACTCGACCTGGAGACTTCAGCAGCCTGGGAGCTGCGTACTGGCTGGGTGCTGTGGTAAAAGCACGTTCTCTTTAATATAAAGACATTTAGAAAACAGTTCCTTTGGATATTCAGTTCCACTTCAATTGTCACTTAATTAAGTAAACTTAGAAAAAGTTTGTTTAGATCATGTGAAACTTATTCAGACCAGTGAAACATCACTTTCCTTACAGTTATTTAAAATGTGTTTTAGTTTCTTTAAAACCAAAGCACCAACTTCTCGTTACTCAGGGGCGGAACTAGACTTTTTTACAAGGGGTGGCCAAAGTGTAGGGAGGGTGGTCACTTGAAATATATTATAGATTTGAAAACTCATGTAGTGGTCACCCTGGGTGGAATAAACGTTCCACCTGCCTTTGAACTTGACCACGGAAGGCCTCCTTTAAAGAACAGAACTCTGTTCAATTTTTATG
>NW_013952836.1:369022-390772 GCF_001266775.1 Austrofundulus limnaeus
TGTTGGAGGTATCTCTACACTCAAGACGTTCGCCACAACTGATTTCTACAACAGCGTATTAGGGCCATTTTGCAGATGAAAAAAGGAGTAAATTTTGGCCAAAAACCTCAGAAATTTTGAGATTTCAGAAATTTTCAATAAAAAAGGAATTTTATGAGCTCCAAAAGTTGGAAATTTGGGATAAAAAAATATTTCTACGTAAGAGAATGTACTCTTTTTTCCTCTTGAAAATTTCTAAAATTAACATCAGAAATTTTCAAGAGGTAAAAAGAGAAAATTCTCTTAAAAGTTGTAAATTTGCGAGAAAAAAATTAAATATTTCATGTTAAAGACAGAAAATTTCAATATTGAAACCAAATATTTTCTCACATTGTAATTTCAGAAATTTATATAAAAGCACTAATTTATGATAAAAATATCTTGGAAGTTTTCACGAATGGCTGAACGGCTATTTCTCCTGTTTTTTGTCACAATTTTTTGACTTTTGGAGCTCAGAGAATTTCCTTGTTTTTTTTCTCGAAAATGTTTGAAATTAATCTCAAAATTTGTCCTCAAAATAGTTTTTTGGCAAATATTTGCTCTTTTTTTTGTTCATCTGCAAAGTGGTAATTCTCAATTGTAGATTTGAAATTGTTCTAATTCACCTGTTTTAAGAAATTTTGTGCTAATTTTATTTTTTCCTGTGATCACAGCTAAGGATGATCCAAAATGAATGCTTGTCACAATTTAAAGCTTGACACTAAAGCCATCGTTACAAAGAGCTATATTTCAACAATTTTTTCAAAAACTAAACTAAAAATTAATATAGTAATAGCTAAAACAATCTTTACCAAATTTGAATCAAAAATTCAGTTTAAAAGTTGAGCTTTGGCTTTTATTATTGTATTGTTTTTGTTTTTGATGTTACTAGTTTAATTTATGTATTTTGTTGTGCATTACAAATAAATGCATTATTATTATTATTTTTAAAAATTCAAGCTCACCACAGTTAACTTTAAATGTCTATAATTCAGCTATTTTAAGATTATTAAAGCTCAAATTTCTTGTGGTGTAGTTAAAAATGATCCCAACCACACACTGATTGCTAATCCCAATTTAACCCAATTGTAATGCTAATTTTACAAAAAGCTTTTATCTACCCCTTTTTAAACAAACACAGATGAAAATATTCATATTAGTAGCTAAGAAAAATTTATTTATTTATTTATTTATTTATTTATTTATTTATTTTGTTTAGGCAAGTAACCTCATTGGGGCATGTCGTCTCATTTGACAAAATCTGAATGCAAACACAAGATGGCCACAGAAGTTAAATTTGAATGGCTACCCCGACCACCCCTCTTTTTCAGAGGGGCAACATTGCCCAGTGATGAATGTTTGGCAAAAAACATACAAACAAATCAAGCTTTTAAAGAAAAGAGGTCAGAAAACATGTTTGAGTAACATGAGTTGTCACATGACACACAGTGGCAGGAAATAAAACCAAACTAAATATTCTGCAAAACGAAACCAAGAGGAAGAAATACTACCCAGGATGATGATCAACTGGTATATTTCAACATAAAAGCTTCACAAATCATAACAAGATTGATTTATTTTCTTTACCTTGTTTTTGTGTTGTATTAATTCTACCTTCTGTCTTTAATTTTTTCATTAGTTCATTGTAACTGGGATTATGTCCATTTTGGCCGGCCGGTTCCCGTCTTCATGCTTAGTGAGTAAAACCATTTTTATTAAAACAAATCACATGACTCATGTGGAATCACGTGGAAACTGGATGGACTGTAGTTTTTCTCTCTTTGATTGGACTGAATCTTTGACCTCAGATGGGCTTCACTGTGTTCATGAACATTGTTGGAGCCATCTTCTCCATCACCAGCATCGTGCTGTGTGTCATCGACCTGGGAGACGCTGAACTGCTCTGGATATGTGAGCGTCTGCCGTACGACGCTCAGCATCACGACGACAGCTGCAGAAACGTGGCTCTGTTTGACCAGGTGAGCAGTACAGACTCTGCTCTCAGTTACAAACAGAAAAATATATTAAAATGATTAATTGTTCTGTTGCTTCCATTAGAATCTGCTGACAACCATGGATAAAACTTTGATCCTCCTGGCTCTTCTTCTGCTGGTCGCCAGCGTTCGTTTTGTTGTTTTGGGCATCAGATTTCTGATCGGTGAGGTGAAGACCAGAGAGGTTTGGAGCCCCATCATGATGCTCACATCTGCATAAAGCATGCAGAACTGGATGTTCAATTTATATGTGTAATAAACATTATTATAGCATTAAAAGCTGTATGTTACTGAGTTCACCTTATAATGTTTTTTATGTCACAGGACAAAATGTGAAAAATTAAACCTCAATTTAACATCTCATCATCATTTATTTAACAAAAAATACATAGTGTTTGCAGTTAGTAAATGTTGATTTTATTTTTGATAGTCTGATGACATATGGTGTTTAAATCTTTTATAAATTTTAGTTTTCAACTCTTTGGAACATTTATCCATTTATGACAAGACAGTTTTTTTTATTTTGGAAATTAAAATATTGATCTTGTTTTAAAAAGTCACTGTCATCTTTCACAGCTATTAAATATTGAAGTAATAAAAAAAAACTTCCTCCTCATTTCTTTTTTTCCATCTGAGAGAGCCTCTAAAATACTGTCATTTTATAAAACTCTTTCCTGTCAGGTAAGATCTCTGCTGTAAAAATAAAAACCTTTGTGATATTTTTATACTTTATATTTGTTAGACTTTTTTCTGTTTGAGCTCAGAACTGGGAAAGAATGTGGAAGATAATTTAAATAATATTGCAGAAAAACATCTGTTTCTGATAACTCTGAGGTTTTTGTTTGTGTGCTTTTATTTTGAAGAAATGTTTTTTAAAGGAAGTTCTGTTGGTAATAATTTGTTGCTGTCACCTGAACTCCATCCATCCATCCATTTTCTGTACACGCTTCTTCCTTTTCAGGGTCGCGTGGGTCACTGGTGCCCATATCCAGCAGTCACAGTGCGAGGGGCGGGGTACACCCTGGACAGGTCGCAAGTCCAACACAGGGCCACACATAGAGACAAACGAGACAAACAACCATTCACTCTCTCACTCACACCTAGGGACAATTTAGAGTTATCAATTAACCTAACAGTCATGTTTTTGGTCTGTGGGAGGAAGCCGGAGTACCCGGAGAGAACCCACACATGCACGGAGAGAACATGCAAACTCTGCCCAGAAAGGTCCCCGGACCGGGATTTGAACCGGTGACCTTCTTGCTGAGAGGCATCAGCTCTATCAACTGAGCCACCGTGCCACCGTCACCTGAACTCGTCCCAGTCAAACTTCAGGTGACCTGTCAGGTAAGTTCTCTGCAGTAAAGACAAATAAAAATCACAAAGTTGTGATTATTTATCGTTTTTATTTGTTGGATGTTTTGTGTTTTCTGCTGTTTTCTTGTTCTCTTCCCTGCCCGTAAAGAAAAAGTAAAATGATCTATTTATAAAGATATCTTTTTAAAAACATTTTTGAAAATAATTGTGAGTGTTTATTACATGTTGTTGATCAGAACTGTCACATTTCAGAACATTGTTCCTTTTTTTTTTAAAATAGGATTCATTGTTTAGGCTATTTTAAAATAAGGAAGAAAGTAAAATGTGTTTCGTGAAGTCCAACCCCTTCCTACTGACAAAACCTGTTCCTGAATCTCAAACCTGAAAATCATCCATTGTTAGCTTCCAGTGAACAACTTCAGGATAATGAAATTGTACCTGTGAACATTTATTGTTTTTAACTAGAAAAATACTCATGAAATATCCACCAACGTTTGGAATTTTTAAATTTAATGTAAAATGGTGGGAGTTCACAAATAAAAGCAAGTCTTCTTTCTTTCTTTATTTTTATTTTAATTTTTTCTGTTTTTGGTTCACAGATGACAAAACCATCGAATGTTTGAGTTTTTTAAAAGCTGTTCATATTCTTTAAACCTAAAACTTTTGTATAAATATGATACTTATCGTATATCTGGCAAACCCCGCCCCTTTATTTAAACACAAAATATTTTAAAGAAAAATAAATAAACTTCAGACCATTTTTCTCACGTGTTGAATGTTTTAGTTGACGTAGCAATAACCTTCTTGCTGTATGTTTAAGTCTGAATTTTTATAACATATAGTTATGTAGAAAAGTAAAATGTTACACTGTGATTGACAGCCTGTTAGTAAGTTTAGACGGTGTGAAGGTGGGATTTTAAGTGTTGAGGGCCACTTTTGTTTCCGGCTCTAAAAAAATCCATCATGGCCGCTTTTTAAATCAAACCTTTTGATTCCTCTTTCTAAATGTTTTGGACCCACCTCTGGACTGGTCCAGGTTCAGGGCACAGTTTGGGTTCTGGATCTTCTGAACACTTGGAGGTTTGATAGAATCTAACCAACTGAAATGTTTACACACTTTCTGCTGTCTGCCTCCAGGAGCTGGAAGGATGTCTGTGATTGTGAGCAGAGCTGATGGGGTCGTTGTGTTGACGGTGATCTCTGACACCAACAGTCGTTGGCCTCCTCTGTGTCAGATCATCAACAACCTTTGCTGCACCCCAGAGTGCTGCTCAGTGTCTCAGAACCTGCACAGAGCCCTGAAATCCTCTATGTCTGTACTTGGGGTGAGCTTCAGTCTTTTCATTTTCCAAATTGCCTCTGTGTTTATATTTACTGTTCATTTTGTCTCTGTTAAAAGTTTGCTGTATTCAACTGCTGGGATGGAACTCGAATTGTTCCCTCTGAAGCTGAGATTTGATCATCGATCAAACTCTCATCTCCTGAATAGACCTGACAGATGAGGCTGAGGCTTACTGGAACAAACCTCTGGTTCCTCTTGTAGGATTCAACTACGCCTCTTATAACGAACGTTATAAGGAAAATATTTATCACGGGTTCTCTTATTTTAAGGAAACATCTCTTCTGTGCAAAGTGAATGACAAAACACAACGAGTGAACATGACTCAGTGAGTTTAATTTGATCTAATAATAAATGAGATTGTTTATTTACAGAATCAAAAATAAATCACTAATGTACAGCTTATTGTGGAAAATCAAATTTCCTATAAAGAGTTGAAATCAACAACAATCAACACGCGTTTGAGTTAATTATCATCATCACTATGACAACTTTATCAGGTACAACAAACTTCAGGCTTAGATCTTAATAAACCAGTTGTTAGCAGCACTTAAGTTTTGGCAGGGCATTGGGTTTAGTTCAAGTTCAAGTTTATTTATATAGCGCCAAGTCACAACATACGTTGTCTCAGGGCACTGTGCATAAAAAGAACAATCTAAAGAAGAAACCAGCAGGCTGCATTGAATCACTTCATCACAGTCTCCCAACCTAAGCAAACGGTGGAGAGGAAAAACTCTCTGCTAATCAGGAAGAAACCTCCAGCAGAACCAGGCTCAGGACAGGAGACCATCTGCCTCGACCAGCAGGTTTAGGACAAAACAAAGGAGGATGAGGAGGTAGTTCTTAACCTTTTTTTTAAAGAATGTGGATTTTAACTAGAGGGCACGCGTCTCTCAACGACATCAGCCAGAAACCAGGTCCGCTGGTAACGAACAGCGTTACCTTGAACGAGGACAGGGTCACCCACCACGGTTCAAGTCGCAGGGAAGATTGTCCAGTTGATGAAGAGTCTCTTGGATCCTCACCCAGTTGAACACTTCCACAAGTGTTACTTTTCAGCATCTTCTGGCTCTGCTTCAAATCAGAGATCAGAGGCAAGGCTCTTCTGGATCTAGCTCACAAATAAAATACTTTTGCCAAGGAAGTTTCGAAACAAAGTTGCTTTGTGTGGCTTTGATAAGCTCGGGTGATAGACACAGAGGGTGATCTGCATCCAGGCTGTGAGGTTTCCCTTTGATCGGATGGGCAAAACCTCACAGTCCAGCACTGGTCCTCCACAAAGAGAAAACCAGCTGCTTCCTCGTCGAAGCACAAGAGTGTTCTGTCTCTTTAAATGGGCCTGTTAGAGGCCTGAGGTCAAGGACAGTTTTGCATGTTTATTTCACTTGGGGTGACCACAACACATTTCATGAAAAGGGGAACCATTATAATTCTGTCAATGGTACTGTTCCCAGTGTCCAGGTGGTGTTGCAACTGTGTACTGTATCAGCCCAACAACCTTCAGAGCCTCCTGGAACTCAGCTTCCTTCATGGAAGACAGATTGAAGTTTCTCAAAGTATTCCTTCCACCACCTGATGACATCACTGGTTGAGGTCAACAGAACCCATCCATCCATTTTCTTCCTCCTATCTGAGATCGGGTCACAGGGGCAGCGGCCTAAGCACAGAAACCCAGACTTACCTCTCTCCAGCCACTTGGACCAGCTCCTCTGGGGGAATCCTAAGGTGTTCCCAGGCCAGCTGAGAAACATAGTCTCTACAGTGTGTCCTGGGTCTTCCTCTGGGCCTCTTCCCAGTGGGACGTGCATGGAACACCTCACCAGGGAAACGTCCAGGACGCATCCTAACCAGATGAGCCACCTCAGCTGGCTCCTCTGGAAGTGGAGGAGCAGTGACTCTACTCTGAGTCCCTCCTGGATGACTGAGCTTCTCACCCTATCTCTAAGGGAGAGGCCAGACACTCTGCGGAGGAAACTCATTTTGGCCACTTGTATCTGCGATCTCATTCTTTCAGTCACTACCCAAAGTTCGTGACCAAAGATGAGGGTAGGAATGTAGACCGACCGGTAAATTGAGAGCTTCACCACGACAGATCAGTGGAGCGCCCACATCACTGCAAACGTAGCACCAATCCGTCTATCCATCTCCCACTCCATTCTTCCCTCGTTCATGAACAAGACCCTGAGGTCAACAGAACCCACCTCCACTATTTTGCATTTGCAAAGTGCTGCTTAACAAAACTGTCCAGTATAACTGAGTGTTTGATCATACTGTATGTGTACTTTCTCCTTCACAGGCTCTGCAGATCATGATTGGGCTGCTCAATATCGGCCTTGGTGTCATCCTCCATCAGTGTCATGCTGGTCCTTGGTATCTTTACGAAATAAATGGATTTCCTTATTGGCTGGGAGCACTGGTAACCAAGTTGATGCTACTTTATTTAGATTACTCAGAAAAGACACAAAGTGGGTCTTAAACTTATTATAGGAAAGCATTTCATTTTTAACAACTTTAGTTAAAAGTTATTCAACTGGTATTTAATTGCAAGATATCTGAAAAATGTTTCTTGACTCTAAAATCCATCCATCCATTTTCAGTAGCCACTTAATTGGTGTTCAGGGTTGGGAAGAACTTGTGCTTTTCTCCAACAATCAACCATTAGCATTGAGTTTTAATGGACAATTTAAACAACAAACTATTTGGATTTGCCTTCATGAGCTTTTACTTTAGGTTTTCTCGTGGTTCCTGAGTATTTTAGCTGTCCGCCTCACTAATTCAGGTACAAGATGTAGTTATTAATGATCAGCAGTGCTGGGATCCTGACACCAATACAGGCACAGGTATCAAGCTCAGTACCAGCCTCAAATACTCCAAGGAGGCAGCTGTGCAAACATATATAAAATATATCCATTTTTATGTAACAAGGCATTAAACTTGATAAATATGGCATGGTACGAGGGCCAAAATTAAGACTATTGCGCAACCAGAGGTTACTACATCCTTGTAGCAGGAGGCTATATCTATTCCTCAGCAGCTATTGATCTGATTAATGATAGGCTGACACCACTAACTGAGCAGCTGGCCCCGGTAACTGATAGGCTGACACTGGCAAATGACAGTAAATTTTGCAGTGTTAAATTAACACTTAAATAGTAAAATTTAACACTGTGTCCGAGTCTATTTGGTCCTTATCTGAACTGGTGTCAATTTAACTCTTTCCATAGTGTTAAATTTTCAGAGTACAATTTAACTCTAAACAGAGTTAAAAATTAACACTGATTAACACTGTACAGTGTTAGTAAAACTTAACACTGACTAACTGTACAGTGTTAATAAAACAACACTACAAGTCAAATAACTCTGAGAGTAATTATGATTCTAAGCAGAGTTAATAAGGTACTCCATTGTGGTGACAAATCAACTCTGATTCTCATATTTTTTGACACTGCATTGAGTTATTGATGGTTAACACTGGAGGTTCATATACCTCCTATGAGTGTTAATTTGACAATCTACAGTGTTGATTATTTACTATTTTGCTGTGTAGAGGGGTGTAAAACAGACACACAGCAAATTTAAAAGTGTTAGTTTAACACTTAAGAGTTAAGATCAACTCTTTTTAGTGTTGTATTAACATTAGCAAGCGGCCGAAATGGGTTTCCTCCGCAGGGTGGCTGGGCTCTCCCTTAGAGATAGGGTGAGAAGCTCGGTCATCCGGGAGGGACTCAGAGTAGAGCCGCTGCTCCTCCACGTCGAGAGGAGCCAGTTGAGGTGGCTCGGGCATCTGGTAAGGATGCCTTCTGGACGCCTCCCTGGTGAGGTATTCCGGGCACGTCCCACCGGGAGGAGGCCCCGAGGAAGACCCAGGACACGCTGGAGGGACTATGTCTCTCGGCTGGCCTGGGAACGCCTTGGAGTTCCCCCGGAGGAGCTGGAAGAAGTGGCTGGGGAGAGGGAGGTCTGGGCCTCCCTTCTGAAGCTGCTGCCCCCGCGACCCGACCCCGGATAGGCGGAAGAAAATGGATGGATGGATGGATGGATTAACATTAGCCTACACAGTCATTTCTGGATAAGTGGAGTTGACCTTCATGCACCAGGAAGTACCTCTCACTCATGGTGTCGATTGATGGCCAATAACACAAACTTAAACTTGAACAACTAACTAACCTGAACAAAACAACTAACTAGAACAAATAATTTTTACTCTCATGAACTTCATCATTTATACCAGATTACCCATAATTCCTTGCTGTGAAAATACTGGTCTGTCTGACATGAGGTGGAAGAAGGTGAGGCTTTTTCAGAACACTTTTTTCAACACTGCATGGTGTCATATAACAACACTGTTAAGTGTTATATAAAACTTAACAGTGGGCGGAGCTTATTTAACACTGTCCAGTGTTGAGACAACACTGAGGATATCAACACTGTGAATTAACACAAACACGGAAGTCAGTTTACTCAGAAAGTGTTAAAATAACACTAGGGGGAGTTAAATTGACTCAGAAAAGTTTAACACTGAAATTTTAACACTCTGGTCAGTGTGCATTGCCAATGCAATGCACACTATTGTGATTCGTTTCCCATCCAAGTCATCTCCACTTTGGCACGCTTCTCCTCCTGCAAACTTTGTCCTAGATCTGCCATTGTGATTTATTATGTAAAGCTCCTGTGCCAAATGATGGCTATGCCTTTTGGTGCAACTTATAGTTTTTGAAATATTAATATTTAATAAATTATAGTGAGAGTCAATGGACCTTGTATTGGTCCAATACTGCCCCCTGCTGTATCTACTCAGTATGGAACTGCACCATAGTTTAATACTTATATTTAATCTCAATTATTGCAGTGATTACAATATTGATATATATATATATATGTAATTTGATGTATTACTATATTATTGTCTTATAAGCATAAACATCTTGTATAATATTGCTCTACTGTTGTAATATTATGCAGTTCTTTGTCAACGATCRTCATTGGCAATATTGCCTCTTTCTACACACATAGAAAAAACAACACTGGGATTGTACTTTGTCCCAGCACCAATGGTCTTGTGGTTAATGCCACAGCCTTTCATGTGGGAGATCAAGTGTCAAATCCCAGCTACAGTAACTTTAACAAAAAGATTATTCAAACTTCATATTTTCACACAATTACCCTCATTACAAACACCTGCTGACAGCCACAAGCTGGTACTTGATTAGAAAACACATTTGAACTTGGTCAGTTCATTCTGCAAGTCCATTGCTGCAGGCAATGACATGCTACGAGGCAATGTACACTTGTTTTTACATCGTAAAAACCCATGCCTAGTTTTTACTGTAATTCATTTGTGTTAGCGTTATAGTGGCTAGCATGGATAAGCTGGCTTTAGCATCAGAGAGGCTAGCAACTAGCATGGATAATTTGACGTTAGCAGGCATTAGCACACAGCTTTAGCTACCTGCAGAATTAAGATAAGATAAGATAGAACTTTATCTATGTCACAGTGGGGAAATTTGAACATTACAGCAGCTCAAAACAGTGGAGTTGCAGTAACAGGCTGCCTGCCGTGGAGCCAACTTAGAAACAAAGAAAAACTGAAAAACACACAAGGGAAGGGAAGATGAGGAAAAAAGCCATTAGCATTAGCAGCTGTGTTTGCCCTTGTCTATTGGTCAACAAATAATGTGGTTCTAGAGCACTTGTTCACTTTATTGTAAATAAATTTACTTCATTATAAAATATGGAAATTCATCATTTAGTGCAAAATATTTAATGCGTGTCAAAGATAGAAAGTTGATGTATTTCTATTTTTTTCTAGTTCGTTTTATTTGGCATCATGTGCATTTTGTCTGAAAAGTTTCCAAGTCCATGTCTGGTGAGTTCAGTTTTATAATATTCAAACTTTTTTAAATGTCATGTTTTATTATCTTAAGAATAATCTAAATCAACATTTAATCAGTAAATTTATGAGTCTTCATTTTTCACAGAGAGCAACGTGGATAAAATGTGAACCTGTTTTTGTGTTTTTAGTTCATGAAACTCTCTAATATTCAGTTATTTCCTGTGGTGTTTTGTTTGTTTGTAGATAAAGTGACATGTTTTCTGTTTCAGGTCATCCTGAATGTAATTCTGAACATGGCTGGAGGAGCTTTTGCCATTGTAGCCTTTAGTTACTACATCTACACCTTAACAGAACCAGATTGGAGGAGCTCTGAATGGACACCTGAGTCAAGTTCTGATCAGTTCACACATCAGTTCACACAGAACGTACTGTCCACGGTGAGAATAACACAAAACTACAGAATACAAATAAACTTTTATTTTGTGATATGTTCATGTCTGGTTTTATCTTCTAGAATTTCTTCATGTTTGTTGTTGGTTGGATAATTTAAGGACGAGTTGTTTGTGTCCTGCAGAGCCTCCTGACAAGCATTAATGGAGTCCTAATTGTTTTGTCCATCCTGGAGTTGTGTGTTGTCATCAGTGCTGCAGTTTTGGGGATTAAAGCTAAGATGAGCTCAGAGAAAGAACCAGACAAGGTAAAAGACTTTTTGATGCAATGAATGTTGACTGAATGTGGAATACTCTAACCTCAACCTTTAATATAAACATGTGTTATTTTAATTCAAACGTTTTGTGTTTGAATCTTTTACTGGGATGATTCTGAAATGAGAAGTTGGTTTTTGGTTCAAATCATAAACAGAGTTTCTGATTTCTGTCCTTCAGGGTTCTGAGGACTCAGTCTGTTATGAACCTCTGGAGTGAGACGAAGTCTACAAACACCTTTCACTTCCCTAAAGCCCTGAATCACAGATCCACGGACGGTTTCACTTCATCAATAATCATTTACTTACATTCAGACCGTTTTTAATGTTGGGTGTGTGGTCCTGTGTTTTGTTGGTGTATATTTATCTTTCTATCTTTCTAATTACTTCTCTCTGTTTTTTTCTCTCTCTATTTTCTCTTCACTTAAAAGAAAAAAAGTCACCGATGATGAAGAAATAAATAAACTAAATAAACTAATATTTGGTTTCATTTTATACTGAAGTGACACCAAAAAAGACTGTTTTTAAATTTCTGTCCCTTTTCTAACTCTTCCTACAACAGGGACACACTTTTATTGTTCAGTTCAGATTTTAATCTATTTTTTAATTATGTTCCCTCTGATTGTTGAATAAAAGAAAAGTGTGACTTTAGTGGAGTTTTTGTTTGCTTTCACACAACATGTTAAAATATTTAAAAAATATCAACAGTCCTAAAATTATTTAAAGGAATGCTTATCACTCACCGCCTTTACTTTCAGAGTTTTAGACAAATATTTTGTCTTTTTGATCAAACCTTGATGTTAAAAGATGACATTCAGCTACTACCACAGTGAACAACTTGACATACAGCGGGTAAAATAAGTATTGAACACGTCACCATTTTTCTCAGTAAATATATTACTAGAGGTGCTAATGACATGAAATTTTCACTAGATGTTGGTAACAACCCAAGTGATCCATACATACAAAGAAATCAAACCATAAATGTCCAGAAATGAAGTTATTTGTAATAATGTGGAATGGCACAGGGAAAAAGTATTGAACACACTTACTGAAATTTATCTAATACTTTGTAGAAAAGCCTTTGTTGTCAATGACAGCTTCAAGACGCCTCCTGTATGGAGAAACTAGTGGCATGCATTGCTCAGGTGTGATTTTGGCCCATTCTTCCACACAAACAGTCTTCAAATCTTGAAGGTTTCGTGGACCTCTTCTATGAACTCTGATCTTTAGTTCTTTCCATAGATTTTCTGTTGGATTCAGGTCAGGTGATTGGCTGGGCCATTCCAGCAGCTTTAGTTTCTTTCTCTGAAACCAACTGAGAGTTTCCTTGACTTTGTGTTTGGGCTCATTGTCTTGCTGAAATGTCCAGCCACGTTTCATCTTCATCATCCTGGTAGATGGAAGCAGATTTTTATCAAGAATGTCTCTGTACATTTTTCCACTCATCCTTCCTTCAATTATTTGAAGTTTGCCAGTACCATATGCTGAAAAACAGCCCCACACCATGATGTTCCCACCTCCAAACTTCACTGTTGGTATGGTGTTTTTGGGCTGATGTGCAGTGCCATTTGACCTCCAAACATGATGTGTATTCTGGCATCCAAACAGTTCAATGTTGGTCTCATCTGACCAGACTATATTCTCCCAGTATTACACAGGCTTGTTTAAATGTTGTGCAGCAAACTTTAAAGGAGCTTCAACATGCTGTTTCTTCAGCAGTGGAGTCTTGTGTGGTGAGCGTGCATACAGGCCATGGTGGTTCAGTGCATTACTTATTGTTTTCTTTGAAACAATCGTACCTGCTAATTCCAGGTCTTTCTGAAGCTCTCCACAAGTGGTCCTTGGCTCTTGCACAACTCTTCTGATAATTCTTTTCACTTCTCTGTCAGAAATCTTGTGAGGAGCACCTGGTCGTGGTCGGTTTATGGTGAAATAATGTTCTTTCCACTTCTGAATTATGGCCCCAACAGTGCTCACTGGAACCTTCAGAAGTTTAGACATTCTTCTGTAACCGATGCCATCATTATGCTTTGCAACAATCAGGTTGTGAAGGTCTTGAGAGAGCTCTTTACTTTTACCCATCATCAGATGGTTCTTGTGTGATACCTGGCCATCATTTGGGACTGAACCAGCTGATATTAACTTGCACTGACAAGGGGCAGGCTTGCTTTCTAATTACTGAGAGAGTTCAGCTGGGGTCTTGGCTTTCCATGTCTTTTTACACCTCCCTTTCTTCATGTGTTCAATACTTTTTCCCTGTGCCATTCCACATTATTACAAATAACTTCATTTCTGGACATTTATGGTTKRWTTYYTTKKWWKKWWKGRWYMMYTKGGTTGTTACCAACATCTGGTGAAAATTTCATGTCATTAGCACCTCTAGTAATATATTTATTGAGAAAAATGGTGACGTGTTCAATACTTATTTACCCGCTGTATATTTCAGATATCATGTCAATTAAATTATGACCAGACATATAATTTAAATTTAATTAATTTTTTATATTTTTACATTTTTCATTTGTTATATTTACACAACTGTGATACCATCACCAAGTTTTATTAAATTAATACAGGTCTATGTGTTTATAATAAAAACATTTTTTTATTAAAAGTAACCAATAATTTCACTTTGTTGGAATTTAAGCATGGAAAAACATTTTTTGGCATCTATTGTGGCTTTAAAGCTGTAAAAAACAAACAAAAAAAAGAAATCAACATTACTAAAAAACAAACAACACATTCTTTAAAAAAATAACATTCATGAAGCTTGGTTATGTTCACTTTAAAATACAGATGTTAATAAAAAAAGAAGATACTTTATTTAGATTTTTATGGCATATTGTTATTAATCATACAGCCCTAATAAAAACAAACAGCTCCCTCATTAACCCAGATGTAAAAACAAAAATAAAAACGGCAGTCATAATCAAAATTAACACAAACACATTCAACTCTGTGAAGACAATTTCAGGAAGCTACTGTGATAAAAACGAAAGTGGAGCCATTCAGTGTGATAAATGTGGTTTCTGATCAGTTGAAGGTGTTAAGGCGTCAGACTGGGTTTAGACTTCCTCCAACAGAGCTTTGATCTGTTCTGAGTCACAGCAGCTCTGAATGACAGAAATCAGAACGAGAACAGAAACTGGGTCAACACCATGCAAGACAAACATCAGATCTCAGGACAGACACGTTGATGGTTTTTTAGGTGAAACAGATTTCTACAGTAAAGAACAGTTTCCTGTAAAGAACACCTTGTTTTGTTCTTCGTCAGAGCTCTTCAGAGCTTTGATCCCCAAGACGACAGAGCTGATGACCACGCAGAGCTCCAGGACGGACAGAACAATCAGCACAGCCCAGAGGCTCCTCACCAGCATCTGTCAGGATAAAAACAACGCTTAGACCTTTAACTTGGTTTGGTTTCATACATCAGGTTGTCTAAAAGCTTCCTACAACCTGTTGGTTGCAGTTCACAGCTTGGCCCACCAGGTGGCACATCCAACTCTAACAGGATGTTAAATATCTGGCAGCTTTCATGCACCAACATTAAATAATTACTCAGCTAAGATAATTTAATTCAAGGCTTAGTTTGAGTCAACAGATTCAATCACACAGAAATACATTTTTAAATGTTAGAAGATGATAGAAAACCTGAAGATAAATGCTAATTAATGGGAGTTTTAACAGGTTCTCTAAAGGAACTGAGGAGTTCAGACTGCTGGAATCTTACCAGAATCAGGTTTTTGCTCCGCAAGCAGGTATTCTGGTAGTACTCCTCTCCAGGAGATGGCCTTTGTGTTACAGAAGACCAGTAGCGACGCTGATCACAGTCAGACCACCATATGTTTACTTGTGCTATACCCACAATGTAGAGAACAACGGCGGTGATGGCAAAGGCCACTCCTGCCAAATTCAGAACCACGTTCAGGATGACCTGAAGGATAAAACTTGTCACTTTATGTACAAACAAACAAAACAAGAAAAATAAACAAGTTTTACAGTAAAATTTAAAAGAGGATGTTATGAAGTTTAACTCACCAAACATGGACTGGGATACTTCTCAGACAAAATGGACACGATGCCAAACAGAATGAACTAAACCGAGAGACAAAAACAAAATGTTTCATTATTTAACAAAAACTAGATCTATATAAAATTTCTGAACTAGTTTGGAAACTAAAGAAGCTGCTGCCCTGTGATGTTGATAGATATTCAACAAACGGTCCTTTTGTAAATATCTTTTGCCGTCACAAAGCTGCTAATATTCCAAACTGTCTGATTATACTTGCAAAAACATAAAAATCAGCATTTTTTATTTACCTCTAATTAAGCTATAGAAGTTTGCCTCTGTCAAACAGACAATCTTTGATAAAACTGACAAAATGTTAAAGAGGACATATCCAGTAAAATACACTTTTTTAGCTGTTAAATGTATTTTTTTTGTACTTGGAGTCTGTAGGAGGCAGAACAGTTGAATTCAGTCTCTCCTGGTGCTGCAGAGATATCTTTTTGTTCTGTTTGTGTCAGATTTCTCAACACGTTCCATTTTCTCTATTTTCTCTGATGTTTTCTGAAATGTTACGCCAAATTATTTGTGACAGAACTGCCATATAAGGTCTGGACTTAAAATATTAAAAACCTTGCAGTTTTTTTGTCCTCAGAATATGTTTTTTTGAAGATCTTCAGCTACTACCACACCAAATATTTGGTTAATATCTGTAAAACTGTCTGAGTCACGATGTATTCATTTCTTAAATGTTATCTTGATTCATATTCACTCTAAAAATACTGGAGTGAGTTTTATTAAAATCCATCCAATGGTTCATGGGATATTTTGCTAACAGACACACATAAATATACAAACTGTACACTGAAAAAAAGGATTTTTGGGTGTAGTAACATTTATTTAATTATTCTTTTAAGTTTTACAGAAAAACATCAAAATTTCTAAACTACTAGAATTTACTAAATAAACAATACACATTATATTATATATCAATATTACTGTACAAAAAAGTAAATGCTAATATTATTTTACCAGTAATATTTAAGTGTTTTTTTCTGGACAGCACATAAACATGAATATATGAAGTAACTTCTACTCTTCTGGACTAAAACTAAAACTGAGGCTGCATGCACACACAAAGGCTGCTGCTCCTCATTCCCTTGCTTCACTTTTCAAGGAGAGGACAAGACATGGTGGAAATAAAACATAAGTTGTCTGGTTTCTTTTGCTTGAATACATTTGTTGGTGTGCAACAGTTTGATGACATAATGTAGGTGATATTTAGTTGTCAGGGAACAGGGAATGCATATTGTAGCATTCTGCTGTGTTTGGCTGTTTGTCATGTGACTGCAGTGGAGGATTGTGGGTAGGATTCATGTTTGTTGTTGTTAAATCATTTTAGGGAATTGGTTAACATTGTTCTTTCAGCAATTAGTGTGTTGTGTTCCTCTGATTTGTGTGTTCATTATTTGTTAACTTGTGTTAAAGCGTTCAGCAGAAGTAACCATAAGACAGAGTGGTAGGCCTAGTTATTAATAAGACCTGTGAGTTTCACTTTGTCTGTGTTGTTCATGAAGAAGAATCCAATAAAGGTTCTTCAAAACTGCCACCTGGTGGTGAATTATTGAACTACAACAAGAGCTACACCTCTCTCTGTAGCTGTGAGGTGTCATGCTACAATATTGTACTTGATGCATGTGCACTGTTATAAAGAACTTGTTAGATTTACTAGAAAAAAGTCATTGTAACAATTTGTACTAATGTTTGTTAAGTAAATTTAAATGCTACAAATTCATGTAATATTTACTCATCATTATCTAGTAAAAGTTATTAAGAATATAGTTAAAGATTTGTGAATAAATCAGGTAAATTTAACTTAATTTGATCAAGTATATGTTACTAGATTTAATTGAGCGAAGTAAAATTCACCTGATTTATTCACAAATCTTTAACTATATTCTTAATAACTTTTATTAGATAATGATGAGTAAATATTACATGAATTTGTAGCATTTAAATTTACTTAACAAACGTTAGTGCAAATCGTTTACAGGATTTCTCTAGTAAATCGTACAAGTTATTTTTTACAGTGTAGATGATGAGATACACAAACCCTTCTCTTGTTTTTATCCACTTTTTATGAGTTTTATGTTGTTTGTGGTTGCTTACCATCGATCCCAGCCAAAAAGGAAACCCATTTCTTTCAAAGACATAAGTTTGACTCAGATAGATGATGGCGCCGAGGCCGATGCTGAGCAGGCCGACGATGATCTGCAGAGCCTGAGAAAGAGAAAACACATGTGTGCTAACATCTGTGGAGAACTTCATGCTCCACTGGACAGCTTGAGGTCAGTGGATCAGATGTGAGCTCCAAATAAAAACCAGAAAAATGACGGATTGTTTCTCACCCCGAGCACAGACAGAGAGCTCCTCTGGATCCTCCTCAGGTGCTCGGACACCGAGCAGCACACTGGGCTGCAGCAGATGCTCCTCAGGATCTGACACAAAGGAGGCCAACGACTTCCAGGGTCAGAGGTCAGGGTGAACACGGTGACCCCATCAGCCTTGTTCATAGTCAGAGACATGCTTCCTGCTCCTGCAGGCAGACCACAGAGTGTTTAAAGACTTTAAACCTGGTAGATTTCAATAAGCTGAATATAAAACATCAGAACCAAAACTTTGCACTTGTCTCTGGTGGATCCAGGACTGGATCAGAAGACTGCCATGTCTGTCCAGTGACTGGCCTTCTTTAAAACATTTCTTTCTAAATGAACACTGTGCTTGTTTTGTTTGGAAAATAAAACATTAACAGAAAAAATATCAGTAAAACATAAACATGGCTCATAATCCAAATTAAACCCATTATACTTGTTCTGTGTGGCCATTTTGAGGGACCTAACTCATGTAAACAAAATGAGCTCCAGTAGAAAATGCATATAGTACCATATACAGCTGTGACAACATGAATCTAACTAAAGACAAAAAATAATAAACAATCCTAGAGTTTTGACATTTTTGTGATTCCATTTGTCCAGAAATCTCCTCAGAGAAAGAAATACTGAAGGAATTAGAAATTTTATTTTCACACAAACCTGGTTTCTAACATCTGACTAAACTTTATCAAAGTAACACTAAAATATGTCTGGAGATAACTGTTTATCAAATTAAATTTATTTTAAACACATATTGATAGATTGGGCTAGATGGAATAGCTATAACTTGCAGCGTTTCAAACCTAGTCCCTCAAAATGACAGCCGCAGTCAGGGACTTTTTACGTTGACGTAAGAGCTGAACAGGAAACAGCGTACGGCACGTTAGCTTCACTCTGTTTACGTAAAAAATAAATAAAAATAAATAAAAATAAAACATTAATGTTTATTTTACCTTGTTGTACCTTCGGACAGATTCGCTGCTTCTTCCGCGACTTTACTGTTAAGCGCAATGAGAGGTATCATACGGAAGCACTACAGCCTTTTCAAAATAAAACTTCCGTCTTCCACAGGAAACTTTAAAATAAAAGCAGGGGAACCCTGAAATAACTTCAATAACACTGATAACTGTTACAGATGTATGGCTTCTAAAATGGGGCAATTCAAACATTGTTGTTTCACTAAACTTGTCTGTATATTTATCATAAAGATTCTTAAAGCAGACATGTTCATGTTTGAAAGACAAGCAAGTAAAAACTGTTCAAAACAGCTCTTCCTTTCACTTTAAACCTTTTCCCCACCTTTTTCTGTTTCTTTTCTTTTGTCTTTTCCGTCTCCGTGTCCATTACATTGAAATAATCCCAAAGGAATTCCCAATAAAGTGAATTTTGAGCCTAAATTGTGACATTAATTTTCAGTAGATAGAAAATTATATTACAAAGCAGATGTATTCTATAATGACATGTGTTCACATTTTACAACATCTTTCTATTACTCTTTGTTTGTAATAATAATAATAATAATAATAATAATAATAATAATAATAAAATGTCCAGTCCTGTTTTCTGACCCGGGATCTTAAACTGAGATATTTAACTTATTTCTTCATCATTAACTTAACTCCAGGACATGGATACAGATGTTTACGGGTACAGAACAGTGAGAAGATGAAGATGATGAAAACAGCTGCCAAGTTCAAGGTTTTAAGGTTGATTTTAAAATTTCTGCTGCAGCTTCTGTTTGTGCTGCTGTGACAAAACCAACCATCACTGGAGGAATATCTCCTCTAAAATGAATATTTACATTTATTTTTAACATCAAATGAAGAAAATCAACTCAAAGTAATCAACGTGATCAGTTTTGAAGTAAAAATATAGCAGATTTATAGTCTTAAAAGTGCAACATCTGAACATGTTTGAACTTCCTCGTTTGTCAAACAGTCTTTATCAGCCCTGCTTTACTTTAGTGAGCAAACATGAAGCAGATAACTTAAACCTGAAGATAAAGACTGACCTGTTAGAACCGAAGAAAACTGTCGACACAAAAACACAAAAACCAGAGACAGGATTTGATTGTCTTCTGTTGATCTGGTTCTGTTTGGACAAAGTGAGAGGAGAAGGAGAACTGCCAGCCTGTTCCCAGAAGTTCCTCCTCTTTCTGTCAGAAAACTTAACCCTTTGTTTAAAACCTCGGCTGTTTTAAATACATAAACAAGAAAGAAATAATTTAATCACAGAAGGATTTTAACTTTTTATAGTCGTTTATTTATTAAAATTCCAGTTTGTGGAGTTTTCTTTATATTTAAGTTGAAGAACCTTCTTTTTGTTTTTGTTTTTGTTCTGGGTTTAATGTTCTGTATTTTTTCTGTTTCACTTCCTTGTATGATTTGGAGCCATCTCCTTTAGCCCTGCAGGGGTTTTAGAGGTCATTTCCACCTGAAAATACACAGCAAAATAAATCAAGAATAGCTCCACAGTTATAAGGTCTAAATGCTAACTCTTGGTACCTCTGTACAGGTAAGATCTTAAAGATAATTTCTTAAGTGAAACCACTATTGTAACTCTTACTGTGCCTGAGTTATTTGTGATTAAATAACAAAAATTGTAATTTTTTTAACTCAACAGTGTAAAACACATTGAAAACTCTGATGAAAACCCAGGAATGCCCTTAGATTTTATACAACTACATCTTGAGAAATATTGTAGCAAAGTGGGTCTGAATAAGTTGAAGTATATTCATTTCACAAAGGTTTTAGTGAGCAGTGTGCCAGGCGGAAATGGCTTTTTGGCACAATTTGGCCAAATGTACCCAAAATTGTGCCAAATGTTTTTTTACTTTGTAAAAGAGTATCTGGTCTAATAAAAGTGTTGATTTCTACAGGACTCATTCTGCATGTGACATAACCTTTTGTTTTTACATTTACACTGTGCATCATCAAAATCTACCATTGTGCACACCATGGAAACACTGGTGTGCACAACTCAGCCTCCATGTTTTACGCATGAGGGCTGTGTTTATACTCTCTGTTACGCACAAACTTCACGTCACCAAACAAAGAGTAACACAGTGTCAAGATACATCCCTGAATTTGTGAGAGATTCATTTTTTCAAAGATACCAAAGGGAGGGGTATGGAATCAAATCTTGCACAATAACAGATGCGGAGAACTTCCTGATACTGAGACGGTCTGCGACGTTCAAGTAACTTACAAATGTTTATATAGCCCTAAAATCATAAATATTTATCCAAAAATAATTTGGCGACTCATTTTAAAAACACTAAAGACACCTTTTGGACTTAGAAAAAATTGGGAAAAATGTTTTACACCTACTTTAGCAAACAACAATAAATGACACCATCTGCTGGCCCTGGGCCCGTCGGGCTGCTGTTCCTGTCAAACAGCTGCTTTCAGTTCCTGTTTACCTTTTGGATTTGTGATGTTTCTGCTGTGAATGATTAACTGCAGAGTCGCAAAGATCAGACTTATTACATGTAACGTATCTGAGGCAGAAAACAGAATATTTTAGAAATAATTTCAACCTTTTGATTGGTCTGAGGACAGCAGCTGGACCAGGAGCTCCACATGTTTCACAAACACAAACCTGAACAAAAACAGTTTTATCTTTAACCAGCGACAGATAAATATCCACAGCTGCTCCAAACCGTTCCAGTGCAATGACTCACTGCTTCTCTGGCTCTTTAATGTAAACTTTATAAATCTGAACTCTCTGCGTTCAAACGTTCAAATCTGTCAAACTGATTTTTTATCTTCTTGTAGTTTTTGAAAAAGAGGATTCATATTTTTTTACAAAAGTATTTAGAGTCAAAGAAAGGAGAGTTGAGTCTAAAGGAAAAGTTCCAGTTGCACATATTTAAGAAAATAAATCAAAGTTTTTATTTCAGTCGATCATTCCACAGCAGTCTGTTTTAAAGAATGCAAAGAAAAGATGATAAATCTAATCTTTCTGTCTTGCTGAGCAACAATCAGCTGCATATTTGCTTCAGATTGTTGACTTTGGCAGCTGCTGAAGCTGAAGAACATTTCTGCTCCTTCACTAACATCACTGTTTACATGCATTAATATGGAGAGAAATAAATACAGAAAAATAT
>NW_013952836.1:390862-394132 GCF_001266775.1 Austrofundulus limnaeus
CTTTTTATTTTTCCTTTTACTTGTACTTGCATCTTTTAAATGATTATATTTAATCATATTTTTATAATTTCTTCTCACAAGTTCCTTTATTTCCATGTGTTGCTTTTACATTTCTCTTTCGCCTGTTTTTACTTTATGTGTTTCTGCCTCATTATGTGGATAAGGTGGGCGGAGCTTCTTGGGTCAGCTCCTCTCCTATTGGTCAACAGACAGGAAGGATGTGCAGATCTACTGCTGCTGCCTCAGTTTAACTTCAAGTTTAGTTTAAAACAAAGGCAAGAAGGAAAACACTTACCTGCACTAAACTATTGGAACTAATCTGGAGAAATAAATATGAAGGTTAATTAAATGATAAAACATGTGGTAAATTTCTCCTTTTTAAAATTTAATTAGTGCATTATATAGTGTATTTATTTATTTTTTATGTTGATTCATTTCATTTCTTTTAAAAACAACAAAATTTATGTACAATAAAAAACACAAATCACAAAAATAAAATGAAAGGCAAAAGAAAGAAGAAAACAATCTTATACTATCTGCGCCTTATTTCTCAAAAAAATAAATTTAAACAACAAAAACTAAAGAAAAACAATCCCAAATCCCTATTAGATATCATTTTGTATGAATACACATTTACATTGTTTCATTTTTTAGCAATATTTATTTATTGGTCCATTTATATATTTCTGATTTTATTTCTAATTATGACAGTTTCAGTCCTCCATTTATTTAAAATAAAGGTTATAAAAGCAGATGACAGCAACATTTTCACACTGATCTTTTCATATTAAAATTATTTTTAAAATAATCAGCTTTTTTTGAAGATTAAACCCAAATTTAAATATCAAGGCACTAAAACTTTTCACTGATGTGTTAGAAATGATGTCAGATTGAGATTTAATTTCTATGATTGTACACATCGCATGTGTTAATCAGAAGTAATCAGTCTAATTTCTTGTCTTTGATGCTTTTAATTTGAAAGAACAGCGAGGTGAAGCAGGTGTTCAGTTTCTGCTGCCTGAACTCGTGATGAAAAAGGTAAAGATTTACAGACAGGAGGCGCCTCAGCAGGTAGGTTCTCTGTCCAACACATTCATAAGAATTAACCTTTTTATTGTGTTTATCTGCAAAATAAGCAGTGATATACTTTACATGGATGTTTTTATAATGTTTTAAATTTAATGTATTTTTGTTTTTTTTACTATGTTAGTCTTGATTTATATTAAGATTTCTCCATATTTTAAATATTCATCTGGATCCAGCTCTCATGATTCCGACTTAAACAAAATAAACATTAAAACAGGAAATATATTGCATTTCTTAATATTTAATATATTTATTGAAAGTGTCATGTGGATATGTAGAAGATGTTTCAAACTCACGTTTTATTCACATTAGGACAAAGGAAACAAATAAAATGTTGAAGCTAAAAAGATGTATAATTTAATTGTTCTTAAAGACGAGAGTGACCATCGTCACCATGACTGGGTCCGGTCCAACGTGCTGGTCTGTGAACTCAGGACTGATGAGGAGCAGTGCAGTCAGAGTTCTCGGGGTGAGAAACATTTAAAATGTTGCATCTTTAAAAAAAAAGTTTGACCTCTTTGTGCTTTTATTTTGGTGATTTTATACAGACGATAGAGATCCTGGTTGGTGTGTTCAACGTTGGACTTGGTCCACAACGAACAGAAGTTTATCCCTTCTGGATCGGTGCTTTGGTAAAAACAATATAAATAAATAAAAATCATTTTTTATGCATTCAAATATTAAACACACACAACTTTCTAAGATCATAAGATGTTGTAAAATGCTGTTTCAAACTTCAGACAAACTTTTGATTTAAAGTTACTTCCTAATCTTATCTGAGTACTTTTAAAGTACTAATTTAAATGTACTTTTTCTGTAAATAAAGTAAAGTATTCATGGCAAAATATTCTCAATTAAGCTAAATGTTTTGATGAATGAATGGTTTAAGTGTTGCAGATTTGCCAAGGTAGTTTTAAAGCTCATGCAGGAGAAAGAATAAACAAGAAATTAAGTATTATTATTGTATTATTTTATTTTATTTCTTTAAAAAACACAATAAATTATATACAATAAAAATACAATCTACAAACAAAATGAAAGGCAGCAGAAAGAAAAAAATCTTATAATAGCCTATCTGCCCCTATTGTCAAAAAATAAAATAAAGAGTGAATGCTGAATCAGTGTTGATACTAAAATACAAGAAAACTAAAACATGACCAAGTGTGAAATTACCACAGAAATTAATTCATCAAAAGTATTAAAATAAATGTGATTTATGGTTGTTTTGTTCAAAGAACATAAAAATACAGCATGAAGTAATGTTTGCTTAATAACATAAATAATATATTGTTTGTTTTTCTTTCAGTTCATCACAGCTGGAATCATTTCAGTTCTCGCTGACATCTTTCCTTTTCCCTGCCTGGTAGGTAAAACCTGAAACTAAAACTAAAAACATGCTCTTAATGTGAAATGATGAAAACAAGCTCTAAATGTGAAATGATGAATTGTCTCCTCTCAGGTGGGATTCTCTGCCTTTGTCCACATAGTTGGAGCCATGGTAGCCATTGTTGGCATCGTGCTGTATGCTGTCCACCTGGCTAACTTCACCATCATCTGGATGTGTGTAAACAACAACAATCAGAACGTAAACAACAACAACTGCATATTCCTGGCTAACTTAGCTCAGGTAGTCCCCCTCAGCCTCATGTCATTAATTAAAAACATTTCTTATTGCAACATTATTGACTGTATGGATCAGTGACAGCAGCTCAGAGCTTTGTTTTCTGTCCTCTCGTCTGTCAGAAGTTGATCAGAGGAGTGGACATCACCATGATTGTTGTCTCCGTCCTGCAGCTGTGTGTCTCCATCAGTCTCACTGTTCTTAACATCAAGTCTTTGTGCTACAGAGGGAGACATGAGGTTCGTAAATAACAACAAATACTGAAAGACATGAAGTACGTAAATAATAACAAACACTGAAAGAGATGAAGTACGTAAATAATAACAAATACTGAAAGAGATGAAGTACGTAAATAACAACAAATACTGAAAGAGATGAAGTACATAAATAACAACAAATACTGAAAGAGATGAAGTACGTAAATAACAAATACTGAAAGACATGAAGTACGTAAATAACAACAAATACTGAAAGACATGAAGTACGTAAATAATAACAAATACTGAAAGAGATGAAGTACGTAAATAACAACAAATACTGAAAGACATGAAGTACGTAAATAA
>NW_013952836.1:394466-395638 GCF_001266775.1 Austrofundulus limnaeus
AACAAATACTGAAAGAGATGAAGTACGTAAATAACAACAAATACTGAAAGACATGAAGTACGTAAATAATAACAAATAGTGAAAGAAAAGAAGTACGTAAATAATAACAAATAGTGAAAGAAATAAAATACTTAAATAATAACAAATAACAAACACTTGAACAGGTGGACCTAATAAACTGCTTGTTATTTATGCTGTATGTAATATTGTATACATTTGTTAACACATCTTTTTATATTTCTGTGTTGTGTTTCTGCAGGCTGTCAAAGATGTAGAGATTCAGCAGCCTTTGTTAAAGAAAGTCTTCATGACCAGTCCTGGAGCTTAAAAACAAGTCACCTGGATCAGGGGCCCAGGTGGGTCTACGACCCACCAAACTTTGCCTTCTTTCTGCTCATCGAACACAAGCAGTGATGAAGTCTTTCAGAATACTTTAGAACTGAAACTGCAAGAAAACATTATCACATTTTAATTGTAGCACTTTCTTTTCATCTATCACATATACAGTACATACATGCACTCATCGGCCACTTTATCAGGTACACATGTCCATCTGCTCATTAAAGCAAATGTGAAATCAGCCAATCACATGGCAGCAACGCAATGCATTTAGGCATGTAGACATGGCCAAGAGGATCTGCTGCAGTTCAAACCGAGCATCAGAATGAAGAAGAAAGGTGATTCAAGTGACTTTGAACATGGTTGTTTGGTACCAGTTTGTCTGGTCTGAGTATTTCACAAACTGCTGAACTGCAGGGATTTTCACACACAACCATCTCTAGGGTTTAAAGAGAATGGTCCAATAAAGAGAAAATATCCAGTGAGCGGCAGTTCTGTGGGTGCAAATGTCTTGTTGATGCCAGAGGTCAGAGGAGAATGGTCAGACTGGTTGGAGCTGATAGAACAGCAACAGTAACTCAAATAACCACTCGATACAACCGAGGTCTGCAGAAGAACATCTCTGAACACACAAAATGTCGAACCTTGAGGCAGAAGGGCTACAGCAGCAGACCACACCAGGTGCCACTTCTGTCAGCTAAGAACAGGAAACTGAGGCTACATTTCACACAGGCTCACCAAAACTGGACAATAGAAGTTCAGGAAAATGTTGCCTGGTCTGATGAGTCTCGATTTCTGCTGCGACATTCAGATGGTAGGGTCAGAATTTGGCG
>NW_013952836.1:395911-400420 GCF_001266775.1 Austrofundulus limnaeus
GTCCAGCAGCTGACAAAGCCGAGCCGAACCGAAACGGAACCGAGACCGGAGAGACACGACAAAGTATTTACTCACGTTACAAGACAAAAGACAAGAGGTATCACAAGATTTCCTGTCTGACATTGGAATGTTGGTGTGTGAAATCTGTTTGCGTGTGGTGTGTTGTCTTTGCCATGTGGCTGTGCACCACACACTGTAGGACCAAACCTGTTACACCTATGATTTTTATCTTCATGTGTGGAGTCTCTAAAGTTCTGAAAATCAACTGACAATTTTCAAATCTTGCAGTGTGAACTGTGCATGTCTCTGCTATTTCTCAAGATATGATCCTTTCAGTTTAAGATAGAAAAGTGACGATAAGCCTTCTTTCATGTAATGTTGGTCTTTGTATGTATGTATGTACGTGTGTGTGTGTATATACTGTACATATATACACGGAGAACCTGTAAACTCCTCAAAGAAAGACCAGATCTGAGCTGAACCTGTGAGACAACAGCTCTAACCACTGCCCCACTGTGCTGACCCACACTGACCACTAGATGGAGATAAAACTTGTCTTTTACACAAACTGAACCTGCAGCTTTTTGTTCTGAGGGTCTGTGAGGGTCCAGTTTTATTGTTTCAATAAAATAACAATGACTCATCAAATATAAACACATCTCTGAGTTAAACATGATTCTATATTTATAAAAATGGTCCAGTAATTTAATATGTTTATTAAATGAAAGTTTGGAAATAATTCAGTGTTTGTTTTTGTTAAAATAATTACAGTTTGGTAATTTGAATTATTTGACTTATTTGAATTTTGGAATTTTAATTTCATTTTTAATTTGGTAATAAGATTTTAACAATCTGAGAAGAATATTTGGGGACGTCAGGAGAAAAACATAGATATTATAATAAATATTATAGGCTATGAATCTGCTCAACAATATTCTGTAAAATCAGACAGATTATGAATAAACAAGGCAGAGATTTAATCTGGCTTTTTAAAACTGGTCCTAGTTTTCTGGTCTGCTTTGGGTTTAAATAAAAACATTTACATTTTGGAGTAACTATTTTGGAAAATAAAGTTTGAATTTTCACAATGATTCAAAACTAAACCAAGGTTTTGTTGGGGTTTATTTGTCTGTTTCAGGTTAAACACGTCTCTGACACGGTTTAAGTCTGCTGAGGTTTAACAGCAGCATCGCTGAGCTGAAACACATCCTGTAAAAGTAAATAAAATGCTAATTAAATATCAGAGATGACGACAGAAGTAAAGTTGTGTTCTGACTCAGCAGGTGACTGAACGGACTCACTGATTCATCCTGATGCTCATTCAGTGGATTAGCTCTCAGCCACAGGCATGTCTGTGTTTTCTTTTTAATTTAATCCCAAACACTTTAGTTTAAAAAGCTGAATAACCTGTAGGTGCAGCAGGAAACCAGATCAGTTTGGTTTTATTGCTGCTTTCTCTGGAAACGCGTGGACCGACTAAACGAGCTGGATGATTTATGATTTATTTAATTAAAGCAGGGACAATATACATGATGCATTAACCACAAAGGGACAGATATCCTGTATCAGGTTATTGCTCTAGGTGATATTTTATTGTAGTCCCTGACCAGGCGATACGATACTTTAAAAGAAAGAAAAGCAGATGGATGCTAGTCAATTGAAAATAAAACATAATTTACTTTTTTTACTTACTCTTACAGAACAATATCACAACAAAACTGAATTTTTGCTGCTTGACGGTTTGAGGTGACGTCTTGCATCTGAAGCACAGAAATGCAGGATCTGCCAGCCCTGAGAGGAAAACTAAAGCCATGTGAACATTGGAAACTTATTTGCTGATGGCAACACACTGGGTTAACGTTCAACACCAAAAGGGTCACAAACAAACCAAACATTAAAGAAACCAACAAAAATCTCCACGAAGCAGGACCCAAGTGGATTAATCGAGGTGAAAAATCTCAGAAAAGTCACAGAACAAGAGAAAAATATCTTCTTCAGTCCTTTGGTGGATTGTTGCTCATCCCACCTGAACAAACACTACGTTCTGTAACACATCTATAAGAACATGAGTAGAACAATCCCCTGTTCAAAGAGTAAAACCGTCAGCAGAGAAACTGAAAGTCTTTGGTTTTAATCCAAACAACACCAGCCCTGTACGTGACACCAAACATAAGACTTTAATTTGATGGACTTTCGTTTGACACAACTACAAATGCCACAAAGACCTGCTGAGTCTTGCCCAGACTCCAGTGTGTAAGGATGGATTATACAAACAGCACAGGTAAACATGTAATGTGCTATTGAGAAAATGTGTACATATATTTATATATACAATTCTATATGCACAAAAAAGACCAAGTCCAAACTGATGGTTTAGTGATGCATTAATACAGAATCATCTGCTGCCTCAAAGACCACATCTGTTCAACGCACACCCAAACAGTGTTGACTGATAACACAAAGATATGTTCTGCTTGGCCAGTGGTTCCAAACTTTTCACTTTCTGACCCGTAAAATATCCATGCAAAGACCCCAAATACTACTAGTCTGAGTACACACATTTTGTCAATAAACAAGGGTTTAAATAATCCAAACAGCTTTTACAGCAATGCTATTTTTCATGGTTATTTTATGTATTTCTTTTACTAATTGTAGGAAAAATCACCATTGTACCCTTTTTTTTTTTTTTTTACCTCTAATTTGATTTCTAGAGATTATCCAAGGACCCCAACCTGATGCTTCATGACCCACAGTTGAGTCACAATCCCAAATTTGGGAACCGTTCTAGGCTGACAGGTTCTAGACCTGGAGGCCACTGTAGAATTTAGAAACCAAAACATGTGAAAGAAAACCCCATTTTTGAGACAGAATGGGACAAAACAGCACCTAAAACTCTTCTTCACCAGGTATCCTGACTGAAGGTTTTTGTGACGAGAGAATTCCAACAATACAAAGCAGCTAAAGCTTTACCACCCCTGCATCGTCTGGAACATGTTGCAGCCTGAAGGAATGACTGCATACCACCAAGGAAAGGAATTTGATAAGACAAAAGGTGAAATATTTAAAGTTTTTTCTGTGCAGAATGAAATAGTTGTAAGATGTTCAGTTTCTGAGAATCACTGCCTCGATGAGAACCAGCCACTGTGTGAGTTTGGTAAAAGAAATACGCACAGAATGGAACATGTTTCTGATAAGGGTTCACGTTGAAGAGATGGGTTGTTGATTTATTTCCCTCTGGATTAAGAAAACTCATCGACAGCATCAGTGGAAAAGTAAAACTTGTAACCTACCATGAGGCCACACTGGATGACCATAAAATGAATGGAAGGATCAAACCATTGACTCTTCATTGGGTTTTCTTTCAAATAATGTTCAGTTTATGCACTCAGCAGTTTCCTATGTCACAAACTCATCCTGTTTGTTCCAAAAGCTGACAGAAACCATGCATGGTTAAAACGTAGCCACTCCCCTGAACCATCAGCTGTGCAGCACCTGACCCAAATATGTGACAAATATCTTCAAATCGAAACGATTGCTGATTCTGTTAAGACGGACTGAAGGGTAGAAGGTTAGGCTGAGGGGAGCGGTGGAAGTACAATGTGCTCTTGCAAGGCGGGCGAAGGTTTCCGCTGCCACGTGATGTTTTTCTACGTTCCTGAGGTCACCTGATGGGCCGGTCTCAATGCAGAGTTGTGTGGACAAATCATGTCCATGGAAAAGTAATTCTGCGCTGATTAAAACCATCACTTCGCCTATTCAGCCGTCTCGGGTCAGGAGCCTCTTTAACCCACCTGGGCGTGGACAGAAAGCAGCTTTTTGCTGCATTTTTACACAGAAAAGACAACTGGTGTGTCCAGAATCTCATGCTGTTTGTTTGTAAGGGGTTAGAGATTCAGTTCAATTCCTATTGAATCCAATACTGTTCACACATTCAATAAAACCCATGAAACTTTGACCTACGTTTGTATAAACTCTTTTTTTTACACATTTTGGGCAGCAGACTCAAATGTGGCATGAAAAGATAAGACATGTTTTAGGATCCAACTAACATGCATTTATTGTTGGCTATTTGAAAGGTTTAAAAACTTTTACAAGTTCCCTTGCAGGGACACAGAAGCTCCCTCTAGTGGTTAGCAGTGGAAATTGTTTAAGGATAGGATCAAGTGGAGGAGTTTAAAGGGCCAAAATTATGTGTTTCTCAGGCATATATTTAAATACTATACCATAATAAAGTATCTATGTCACCTTTAGCTGTTATTAAAATGCTGTTTTATGTTTAAATATTAAATAAACTTATCTTCTCATCACCTCAGCTCCTCTTCTAAATGCCTTGAAATTGGTCTCTGTCTCTTTGTGGGAGGGGGATCGCATGCTGGGGGCTCGTGCGCGGGGGTGTTGCGCGTGCGCTATGATGCAGTTTACTTGGCATCTGAAAATACATTTCCTCAAAGGTATTTTTAATCTGAAAATAGCTTCACTGAGTGAGAACTAATGTTGAGAGCTCAGCAG
>NW_013952836.1:400430-409200 GCF_001266775.1 Austrofundulus limnaeus
CACACACACACACGCAACCAGCCACTGCCGAACAGTTCTCAACTTTCGAACTGGGAGCGGAAATTGTAGCCACAGGGTAAGTAGCTACAGCAGTGGTGTCCAAAGTCAGTCTTCGAGAGCCGGTGTCCTGCATGTTTTAGGTGCTGCTCTGGTTCAACACAGCTGAACTTAAGTAGTGCTTAATTAGTAGGTCTCCTCAGTATGCCATCAAGGTCTGCAGTGGCCTACTAAATATTTGAGGGGGCTTGTGCGTGGTGGGGGGGTTGCGCGTGCGCTATGATGCAGTTTACTTGGCATCTGAAAATACATTTCCTCAAAGGTATTTTTAATCTGAAAATAGCTTCACTGAGTGAGAACTAATGTTGAGAGCTCAGCAGACAGTTAAGTTTCACTTTCAGTTTCACCTGAAAGCCTGCAGGAGTCATGGGCGGGGTGTGGGGGGAGGGGGGGTCTGGCATGAGGAAGTTTGGTTTAAAGACACGTCCCAGGGGTGTTTCTGTTCCCAGAAGGTGTTTCTGGTCCCCACCTGTCGTTTTGCTCCTCAGCATGGCTTCCTAAAAACACTGCAGGATTTCTCAAACATGATGAATGGGTCAGAGCAAGGCTTTGGGCATGTTTTTTATGAAAGTATAACATTATAACATGATATAAAATTCAAAAAAGTTGATTTTACATGATGTTGCCCCTTCAAGTATCTGGGTGGGATGGATCGACAGATTGGGAACACATCCCAGTAATGAGGGTGTTGCTTCGGTCAGTCGTGGTGAAGAAAGAGCTGAGTCGAAAGGCAAAGCTCTGGATCTACTTTGTCTTTGTTCCAACTCTCACCTGTGGTCATGAGGCATGGACCATGACAGATGAAACAGATCCTGGATACAAGCAGATGAAATGAGCTTCCTTCTTAGGGTGGTCAGGATCAGCCTTAGAGACAGGGGGAGGAGCTCCGTCATCCAGGGCAGGACTGAGTAGAGCCGCTGCTCCTCTGCATCAAAAGGAGTCAGTTGGGGTGGTTCATCTGATCAGGATGCACTCTGGACGCCTCCCTTTAGCGATGTTCCACACGTCCCACTGGTAGGAGGCCTCGGGGAAGACCCAGGACTCTCTGAGACCACCTCAGAGTCCCTCAGGATGAGCTGGAAAGTGTCACTGGGGAGAGGGAGGTCTGGGTTTTTCTCCTGGACCTGTTGCCTCCATGACCCGACTACAGAGAAGATGAATGATTTCCATCACCACAAATCAACTTATTTTATTATTTGTAATGAGTATCTTTAATCTGAACTTTAGAATAGAATAGAATAGAACAGAATAGAATAGAATAGAAATGGCCTTTATTGTCCCGCAGAGGGGAAATTCAGGTGTAACAGCAGCAGCAGATACTTCAATTCACAAAACATTATATTGCTATGTGACAGTATCAATAGTAGCAATAATAATAGAATTAAAATAAAAATTTAAAATTAAAAAATAAAATAAAAATACTGTATAAGGCAATAAAATTGAAATGATAAAAGTAAAAGTAAGAATACTGTGAAAAATTAAAAAGGAAACAGTCATGACAGACTCATGCTCAGGTGTGATATTCAGTCAAATCCAGTCATTTCTGGTTAATCTGAGTCTAATTTTATTCAGGCTTTCTGGAAACTTCACGTTTATCTGAAAGTATGTCAGAGTTTAAAGTCTGAATGTCACTGAAAGAGTTAAACTCTTTTCTCTTCCTGCTAAAAGGTGAAAAGTTCAGTTTTCTGATAACAGAAGAATTTCATGACTGAAATGTTGGCGCAGGCTGAACCTCTGCCTGACCTCTTTTATTTCCATTTACAAACAAATGTCAGCAGCTTCACTTTTATTTTTTACTTTAACAACAGAGTAAAGACAGAGCTGATCAGATAAATCAATCATTAACTGTGACTTTTTTTATAACGGAGCTGTTTAAGTTGTGCACAACCCTGAACCCAGCTGTTCAGTAGTGTTGTGTAGATGCTGTGTAGTGTTGTGTAATCTTGTGTAGTGTTGTGTAATCTTGTGTAGTGTTGTGTAGTGCTTTAGGAGTGGTATAAATCAGTGTAGAATTAGCCCTAATTGCAGCACACTGTAACTGATGAAAGCTGTTAAATGTTGCTTCCTCTGCAGCCGTTTGACCAGAAGTGTTCTTCCAATATCTTCAGATGAATCAGCTTTTCTTCCAGGACTGCTGAGGAGGCAGCACAGCTCTGCTCAGACACAACTGATGCAACCGAGGCTCCTTTTCCAAAATCATTTTTTCCTCCTGTGTTGAAATAAATCTGAAAATCAATCAATAAAACAACTCGGTTTATCCAACTTCAGTTATTTTTTATGAAAGATAAAGTTTAGTCATCCATCAAATTCATTGTTCCACCAGCTGAAGTTATTGAAATTCTCTGATTTGGTTGTCAGTTATAGAGCTCATAAAAATACATTACCTTCTAACATCCAATTACATTTAGTTAAAAGAGAGAGTTGTTATAATCTGAAGAGGATAGAAATGTTTGTGAGGCATAACGTTAGAATATGTTTAAAGGAATGGAGTACTTCAGTCCAGGGAATTAAAATATGGAATAATCTGGAAGATGACATTAAACATGTCAGATCATTGTGTATATTTAATTTATATATTACAATTTATATACTTATATTTAAGAGAATAATAAAGGTTAATTTGTTGGAGAAATATGTATGAGTATAATGCACCAATTGTTGCTCAAGGAGTTAAACCTTTGTTTTTCTTTTATTTTTTGTGTGTTTTTATAACAAATATTTTATTTATTTATTTGAGAGAAAGGGGCAGAAATCATAACATTTTTTCTTCTGCTGCTGCCTTTCATTTATGATTGGTGTTTTTATTTTATGTAGAACTTATGTCGTTTTATTTTAAATAAATAAACTTTTTAACGTTTGACTCAAAATTCTGTATTTGTACATAATAATCAGTTTGACATATCAAATCATAAAAATGTATGAAAATGTGCACTTTTTGCATAAAATAATAATAATTGATAAGTAACCTATTGGCATGAATAAAAATGACTCATTAACTTCCACTGTCCAAAACAGAAGTCTAAATATCACGTTAAAAACAAAAAGTTAAATAAAAAAAAACAAAGTAACTGGACTTTTATTCTGTGGTTGAAGATGTTTGACTTCCTGTCTGGGTATTTTTCTCCAGTTAAAACTGAAAACTGAAATTTCCAGCTTTATGTCAAATAATTATTAGTTTAGATGCTGTCAGTGTTTAAACACCAGTCACTGCTGGTTCTCTGTGACATCCAGCTGTTTATCTGTTGATGCTTCAGCCTAAAAATAATAAAAACCCTCTGTAACAGCAGCTCAGAACAAGGCTTTGACCCACATTCGTTGCACTTGTTCATTTCTGTCCAGCGCTTGAACAAACTGCAGACAGGAGTGTTTGTGTCCCAAAGATAGAACGACCAGGACCGCATGATTACAGGGAACTGTGGGTGTTTCCCAGCGACAGAACCACAGAAAACCAGTTCATTACAGTCAGCCTCAGAGCAGCAGGATGACATGAAGGTTTGAACATCCAGACTCTTAAAAACAAAACAGGAATGTGCTGAACATATCTGTGGGTGTGTAAAACCTTCTGATAGCTCATAAACAAAGAGCCAGATATTATATGATTTATGAATCCTTGGATGGACAGACGTCCTGAGTTTGGGTTTAGCTAACAGACACGTCCCTCTGTCTACAATATAAGAATCTAAGATTAATTTTCAAAATAACTTTGTATAATTTAAACTGTTCCTGAAAAAATCTTATGAACAAAAATACTTTTCTACATTAAACACATGTTGAACTATTTTTAAAGAGTAATTCCAGCCAAATGTCCCAAAAACAAAAGCAGATTTTAAAATGTTGCCACAACTTTATAAATGAAAGAAGTAAAACTTTAGCAGCTGCAACAAGAACCGTAACGAACAAATGAAGCACGACTGAGCTGTTTTTAAAGATTTATTACTTTTTCCTTTGATCCAACATAATATGAAACATAAAATACCCAAAATATCACAATACAAATAATGTCAAACTGATTATAAAAAAGACATTTTAACTCAGATTTTTGTAGTGAATATAATTTCTGAAAAGGTTGAAGAAAATAAAAGTTACAAATGTTTTCCAGCATAAACAGGAAAATATGATTATAAAAACTTTGATCAAAATCTCTTAAATACCATAAAAACACAACCCATACATGTTAAAGAATAAAATATTTCTGCATAAAATGAAACTTCTGAAGGTTTTTGATCAGAATGAAAAAAAGAAAAGTTGTTTCAGAAACACTAGTGTTCAACTCAGCTGGAAAAAAAAGATGACTTTTAATATTTAATTAATTTGTGTTTAAAATGAAACCAAATGAGGATTTTTCATTTCTCCTTTGGTTTAATCAGGAAGGTGACGTCAGAGCATGAATGTCAGCCTCAGCACAGTTATCTGTTCCACAGTTCGACTGTAAAACTAACAGGATTCTGATCAGAACGATGAAAAACTTCCTGCTTTAACCACAACCGACAGGTTTCATCTGGGAAAAACCTGCAGCTGAATTTATTCTGTAAATTAAACTTAATTTTACTTGAATTTAAAAAGACTAAAGTAAGGTTTACATTTCAAATGACTATTTTTCATAAAGCAGGGTTGTGTGGAGTAAACATAAGTGGTCAGTATCTTACATATGGCAGTAAGGAGCATTTCATACCTGTTACTGTTTTTATGGTTAGAGTATGCTGGGATTAGAAGTCATGTTAAATCAGGAGTTAAGGAACAGAGCTAAATGTTTAGCTAACATTAGCCTTTCCTTCAAGCAGCAGATTCAATCAATATTGAGATGGGTAAACAATGGGTCGCTCAAAAAGGAGTCAGTTGAACTCAGTTCTGAGGTAGAAAACTTCAAACTACCAGGGTTCAGATTTGACCCAACGCTGGGTTGTTTTTAACCCATCAGTTTTTAGTGTAATTTGATCCAACTAAACAAAAAAAGTTGGAGGTGGAGTCATTTTAGTTGTGAAAAAGTAAGAATTTCTTCTCAGTCTCTGCTGCAGGTTAGATAGTGACCACAGTGAGGAACTCCACACAAACCTAAATGTGTGTAAAATAAGGCAGGTACTGTAGCAGTGAGTATGTAACACATTCTCACTCCCAACTCGACAACATATTGACGCTTTTCCAAAGTTCCCTCTGCGTCTTATTTTGACGAGTCGGGTGACCCCCTCGTGTCAGTCCTTGCCGCCCACGGCTTTTCCGGGTTGCGCCACCAGGAGTCTTTGGGTCGGGGGTCTGAGGTTAACATGAGGGATCAGGATTAATGGTTAATCTTAGGTACTAGGGTCAGGGATAGGATGTCTACAGTGAATAAAGGTAATTTTAGGCTTTGGAATGGTAGTTTTTGTGCGTTTTGTACACTTTCTGAAATTCTGACAACAGATTCCGCCCCATCTCGTCAAAAAATGACACAAGGGGAGTACCCGAAACGTCAAAATCGTACGCAGAGGGAACTTTGGAAAAGCGTCAATATGTGACGACTTAGGGGTGAGAATGGCAGCAGTAGACGGGGACAGAGGAAGGATTCATCATCAGGATCTGGACCTTTAAGCGGAGTGAACACAGACGTAAAGGTTCTTGTGCTCCTCCCAGTAGTGCAGCTCGTCTGTGAAGCTCCAGGAGCAGCCCAGGTCTTTGCTGGTTTTCACCGTGTGAACCATGCAGTCACCAGGTAACGCCTCGAACAGAGCCTCTGCCACGCCCTTCACCGTCAGCTTCTTCTGGCTCTGGATCAGCTGCTGGATCTGGTTCTTATCTAGGGGCTCGGGCGAGGAGCTGTAGGACACCCAGATGTTCAGTTTCTCGTCGGAGGTGGGCACCTGGAAGCGGCTCTTCCCTGCGGGGCAGTGGAAGTCCTTCTTGTTGGCGAACAGCGACGTGGGAGACCTGAAGACTCGCACGGACCAGCCCACCCAGTCGTACTTGGTCTTCAGCTTGTCTACGATGGCGTCGGCCAGCTGCTGGTTGGTCTGGCCCTCCTGGTCCCTCACCAGCCGCCTGGAGTCCAGCTCGGCCTGCTTGGGGAAGCTGACGATGCAGTCCTCGATGACGGCGTTCATTTTCTCCTGGACAGCCTTCATCTTCTCGCCCCACTCCTTCAGGAGGGCGTCCTCCTCGCCGTAGCCCTTCAGGGCGGCGTGGCCCAGCAGCGCGATGAGCCCCACGCAGAACAGGTTCTTCAGCCGAGAACAGAAGTCCTCCATGGGCCGGCGACTCTTCTCCTCGCAGTTCAGGATGACCTCCAGCATAGACTCCCCGCAGAAGTTGTCTCCGGTCACCGCGTTGTAGAGGACGGTGAGGTTTTTGTCTCCGTCGGTTTTGGCGAAATGCTCCAAGAAAAGCTTCTTCTTGACCTCCCTGAACTTGGGTTTGGCGTTGAGGATGTCCATGTACTTCCTGAACTGGTTGGTGAGGTTCTCCTCCACGGAGAAGTACGCCACATTCACCGCGTTCTTCTTGATCTCGTCGTTGATTCTCTGGATCTCCTCGGAGGCCACCTCCAGGCGGTCCCGGACCTTCTGGAACTGCTCCTTCATGTAGGCGGCCTCCTTGCTCTCCACGTTGTCCAGAGCCAGCTTGACGATGGGGGCGGCGATGGCGAAGACAGGGAAGATGTCGCCGGCGATGCTGGCCACCACTTCAGCTCCCTGCTCAAACACCTCCATCACCGTCTCCACCGTGTTCTTGTTCTGAGCCACCAGCTTCTGCAGAGGGTTCTCCATCGTCTGCGAGGTGTTTATCCACCGATTCTACCAAGAGGAAGAGAACAACAGCTCAATATCTGAGCTACGTCCTTGGATATTAAATATATTCACAGACAGAGGGGGAAATCCTTTAAGTTCTGTTTTTTTAAGAGGTACTTACAGCTCTATGCAAGTGTTGAAGATCCTGGACTCTGGTCTGCTCCTCTCGAAGCTAAAAGAGAAACACTCATGTGAGCTGGGATGCAGTGTTGGTTACACCCAGTGAGCAAAGAGTCAACAAAGCCAAGAGAATTCATCAGTGACGCAAGACCGGTAAGACTCGACCCGTTTCTGGTACTCCGGGGCGGGGTATCACAGGAGGGGCTGCAAAAGGTTTAGCACATGAATCAAAAATGAATGAGGGTAGAGAAAATCTGCACATCAATGTTCACTACAGAAAACATGATGTCATGGTCCTCTAGTTCTTACTTAAACTAGGGCTGTGTGTTGGCAAGAACTTTGTGATAAAATATATATCATGACACAGGGGTCACAATATATCCTATCATAACATGATACGATTTTTTGTGATATATTGTGACATACACAGGGGTCAAGAGACAATATATTATGATACATCGTATTGTGACGCAGGGGTCACAATATGATATATTGCGATATATTGTACAGTGACAAAGGAGTCATAATACGATATATCGAAATATATTAAGCAAGGTGATATACTGCCGTCTTTACTTTCAAAAATTCGAATTAACCAAAATAATAAAAAGTTGTATCTTTTATATGATTATTCACAATGCTAACATTTGAGCTACCATTAAATTCTCTGGCTCTTTAAAAGTGGGAGGAGCCACATGGCTGCCTGACTGCTGCCAACTAGTGGTTGAAGGCTAAATTACAACACAAGAATAAACTGCTGGCCTGAAAGTTTGTTTTAATCCTTAATTTAAATTTGAAATTGCTTTAGAAAATCAATACAGTATTGAGAAATTAAACATGAAATTTTAGTGTATTGATATTTTCTTACACCACTAACTTATTATTATTAAGACTTTTTTCTTCTTTCTGCTGCCTTTCATTTCATTTGTGTTTCGTAATTTTTATTGTATTTTTTGATTAATAAATTTATTAAAACTAAAGAAAATTTCACTTTAGGTTTTTTGGTGGGAGGAGATTTACACATATGTTTATTAAACTCGTAAAAAAATGGAATCCTTATTAAACATTAAGCTGGAAAATAACTGAAAGACACAAAACTGGGCTTTTACTTTAAGCAAACACCAACAAAAAGCTTAAAAATGAAATCATACAAAAGTTTATAAACTATTACAGACTGTGGCTTCACCCAAAAATCAGTTTCCCATTCTGTAACCTAAAAAAAATCTTTGAGACGTAATAAGTATGTTTAATAAGTAATAAAGGGGAGATCATCTCTGAATACAATATCAGCTCTATTTTCTAATAAACATAAAGCAGAAAAATCATATCTTTAAATTGTTATATTTATTGATATACAGTATTTTATGGAAAAAAAAAGAACCTATTTCAGCTGTAAATATAGTAGAAATAATATATTTTTCACAAAACACACCAACAGTTTGAGGAGCTGAAAGCCAGTTTAATTTATTTTGACAGTGTCAGCCAGCACTAACCAGGCCCAGATATTAAAGAATGATCTAAAACAACTTGTCAGTGCATACGATATTTCAGTGTATCGATATTTTCTTACACTCCTATCGTATGCACTGACAAGTATATCGCAATATTTCATTTCCTGATACTGTATCGATTCTCTAAAGCCCTGTATTGATTTGTCAACTTTCCTGCCAGCCATTCATTTTTATGTTGTAGTTCAGCCTCTGACCACTAGCTGGCAGCAGTGAGCCAGCCATTTGGCTTCTTCACTCCTGAGGAGCCAGAGAGTAACAGTAGCATATGCATTAGCCGTGTCCAAAATGGCAGGCCGGGTCCTCCGGAGGACCCAGACTACCCGG
>NW_013952836.1:409650-412245 GCF_001266775.1 Austrofundulus limnaeus
GCCAAAGGAAGGACGTATTTGTCGGCCGCATCGGAGGAGTCTTCGGTTTTGGACGTCCTTTGTCACGGCGCTGTGACGTATGCGGCCGAATAATTCGGCCTTCGGAGGACCCGTCCTGCCGTTTTGGACACAGCCATTGTGAGTAAACATTAGCATCATGCACCGATAGCTGAATGTGAGTGGAAAAGACCGTCACCCACTAGCTTCTAAGATGAGGTAATGTTACAGTTCCTTATTAGTCAGAATGTCTGTATTTTAAACCAAATTAAAGTGTAAAATCTAAAAACTATATTTTCAAACTATTTATTGGCAAATTTAGTCTAATAATTGAAAACATGGATGAAATAAGAAATATGAAACAAAATACATACAAATCAATCTGAGATTTTTTAAATAGAATTTTTGGACAAAAAATTGCAATATATCGTATTGTGGCCCCTCTGTCATGATACGTATTGTTTCACCAAATTCTTGCCAATACACAGCCCTTGTACACGATGAGGACAACTCTCAGCTACTACCACAACTCATTACAGCCCAGTGTCTGTAAATCTGACTGAGTCACAGCCTGCTTTGTGTGATTAGCTGCAGCAGACATGAATCAGGTCGACTCCAAACCTTCATCAGATGTAGACAAACATCCAATAATTGTTTTTTAGGGAAATGTAATTAAAATCCCTCCAGTGGTTCAGGAGATGTTTCTAAAGCACAAACACAGACTAAATGTGACGTTTCTGTGCTGCTGTGTTTAATATTAACAGAGCAGCTGCAGATGGAAAGTCTTCTTTCTGAACATGTTCAGACTTGTCCCTCTGCAAACCTGGAACTAGTAAATCTGTGTGGAAATCTGTAATTCAATTATAGTCCTGAAGGTTATTACCGAAGCTAAACGCTCCTGTTTCACCTCCTCCTGCTCAGCTGCAGTGTTTTATTTAAAAACTTTAGATGTCCTCCCTGTCAGGCTGCAGGGCGAACAGAGCGGCAGAGCGTGGGAAGAGGTTCAACTTGCTGGACGAGGGTTCTCCTTCCAGTGAAACTCAGAAACAAGACGGGACAAAATCAAGACTCCTCTGAGGGCTGAGCAAACCCTTCACACCATGGTGGAGAGCAGATGAGTCCTCTGAGGAAGGAGCACATCTGGATGATGTTTACATTCCAGCAGGGACGTAAACATGTCAACAAACATGTTGGAGACTTCTCTAAATAAACCAACTCCCTTTTTTTTTCTTTTTGGTCATTTTTGTCTCAAACTCCTGCTGATAAAAACAGCATGACTGCATCATGAGATGAGCCATGTTTCTGAATTAGAGGCTAAGCTAAGCTAAGCTAACAGGGTAATGGATGTAGCTTTTTGTTGCTTTATGTTCTATTTAAACTGAAAGGTTTAATCGAACCAGCAGAAACACCTCATGAAACAACATGTCTAACTCATAAAGTCAGAATATTGTTGTTCTGTGTGGATAAAACCATCAATGTGTGTCAATAAAACACACACACACACAAACGCACTAAACACACTGTCTGACCTCTTTCATGCTGCTTGTATGAGACAACACAATATAGTACGGGACAAAAATATTGATAGAAAAACATTGTTTGCCTTCATGAATAAATACACAACCAGCAGCAAATATCAAACTCTAAAGCCCACAAGAACTGAGAAAAACCTGCAGCACATTTCTCTCAGCTTCATATTTTATTTAATAAAATAAGGATTTTCCTGCTTCTCACAGAATTTTTATGGATTTTTACGAAGGAAATTTAAAGAAAAGTAAACCAGATAGAAAAAAAACTGTTTAGAAGAATTTAATAATTAATCATTTAACCATTTTAACACAAGGAACAAGTAGATTAGATAGATATTAAAATTAAAAAGCAGGCTGTTTATATTTTTAGAACTATTAGGCAGATAACTTAAATATGAAAATATATATATTTACAAATGTTCTGTTGTATCATGTGTGTAAAACTGTACTTTTCTCAGCAGGTATTATAGTAAATAACAGACCTGCAGTGAATCTGTAAATGCAGTGGGATTAGGGAGTTATGACCCCCACAATAATTTGATCCGGTTAATATAAAATAAAAAATAAATGAAATTTGCTCTAACACAACAGAAATGAACTGGGTAAGTACACAGCTGCAGCTCTCTTGTTGTATTTATAACTTTAACTTCAACATTTATGATGTCATATATGTGTTTAAACATATGTGATGAAATAATACAGTTTTAGTCTCTTGTCACATATTGGCTGGATTTGTTGAATTGTGCACCAGGTAAATACATACTCCAGGAAAATTGTAAAATTTAGGTGTCGTAAAATATATCTCCTAAAAATATAAAATATTTGTTAGTGTTAGAAAAAATGTGGGAAAGTGAGGCTTTTCTTGATTGATGAACTGACGTGGAACAGACAAGATGCAGAGTAAATACAGAGAAAACAGGAAACTTACAGTAAATCACATTTAAATCATTACAAAGTATTTTAACTGTGAAACACCCTGAATCTAGGGCTGTGTGGTATACAGTGGTTTGCAAAAGTATTCATACCCCTTGAACTTTTCCATATTTTGTCACATTACAACCACAAACAT
>NW_013952836.1:413970-415449 GCF_001266775.1 Austrofundulus limnaeus
TCCTCCCTCCTTCCTGCTGCATGTCACGCAGAGCGAAGGTTTAACAACTGTAGTTTTTCACACCTAATTGTCGGAGAAAAAAATGTTTTTTTTAGGGTGCAACGATACAGAAAATTCACGATTCGGTTCGATACTTTAGTCTCACGGTTTGATATTTTTTCGAAACAAAAAGAGAAATTTCCATGCCCCTTTTAACTTGTAATTAATTTAAATTAATTATAAACATTTATTTAACCTCAAAAGTACAGTTTCTAAATTAAATGTTGCTGAAACAGCGAGTTTCTCAGTGGATCTGTGCTCCACAGAGCAGCCTAGGTGGAGTAGTCGAACACAGATCCACTGATCCTTCAACACAGAGCATCTTCAGAAGACAAGTTGATAAAATAAATGTTAAAAATCTGTATTGTTCCATACATAGTGTGTGTTGAACCTAAAGTACAGTTCAATACGGTTCTATACGGGTACATGTACTGTTGCACCCCTAGTTTTTATGTATTGTTACCCACAGAGATTATTTAAAAAAAGACGTGGAAGTCTGTTCAGTCATAAATCCATCTTGCTAATGTAAAGTCGGCTTCTGCTCTGATGACCAAGATGATGAAGATGATGAAGATGAGCACGCAGCAGAGCAGCAGCTGATAAGTTCAGCAGGTGGAAGCTCATTGTTTGGCAGGCAGAGCAGATATTAAAGCAAAAATGTTGGGTTTAATTAAGATTACAGTTTTCTGCAAAAAAAATGCTCTAAAAATTACATTATCTTTACTTTTTAAAAGTTTTTTACCGCGGTATCTACAGTAACTGTGAAGGGGTTCAATTTATACCGTGATATGAATTTGAGGTCATACCGCCCAGCCCTCCCTGAATCATTTTATAAGAGTAAATGACTCAATAGATAAATAAACAGGCAGATATTATACCCCCCCCCCCCCCCCCCATTGGTAGACCTAAAGTTATATTAAAGTCCATCCCAACAACTTCTAAACTAAATGTAGAAGTGGCACCTCGGTTCCTTTGGCTTCTTCAGTACCAGCTCAGAGTCAGTCCAGCAACAAGCATTTGAAACAAGAGCAAGACCAGATAATATTCTTTAAAACATATTTTAATAAAAACCAAAATTAACATGTTAAAACTCGATCAAAAAACTGTTGCTTCCTGCATGTCTGACTCTTCAACTAGCTTATCCCGCTGCGGGACAATAAAGACTATTTCTATTATGCACTGAAAAAAAAAAAACAGCTAAATAATAAACTACAGTGCAGGCAGCCCAAAACACAAAGCATGCATTTAAATTTCACATATTTATATTCTATGCATTTTACATAACAGTGTTTGTAAATTTACAGGAAATTACAATTTTAACAACAAAAGTATATATTTTTCTTTTTAAAACCTTTTTACTAACAATGAAGTACCTATCGCTTACACTAAATAAACACAAAAAAGTCCAGTTTTTGCTTCTGTACCAATAAAGTTCTGTCC
>NW_013952836.1:416449-424815 GCF_001266775.1 Austrofundulus limnaeus
AATAATAATAATAATAACTAAGGATAATAATAACTGAGGATAATAATAACTGAGGATAATAATAACTAATTATAATAATAATAATAACTGAGGATAACAACAGGAAACTGCACCAGGAAGCAGCAGAAGAATAAGTGCATCATATCTGAAAGGACCTTTCTAAAATGGGATATCTCCAGGTTTCCTGAAGCATTTCAAACTAAATCACATTATCAGAGGTTTGGACTCAGATTTCCTCTCCTTTCCTTCAAACCCAATCAGACCCAAACACTGTGTCCCGTCCAGAACCACCACCTTCAGCCACTGCTTCATCAGATATTTTACTAACAGACAAGGACAGCTATCTGCTTTGAGTTAGAGAAGCATTAGCTGTCTGTTAATGCGTTCTCTTAATGTAAAACATATCGATCAGTCTGTGAAACAGGAGCTCAGACAACAGAACCGAACAGAACCACAACATGTTGAAGTCCAGAAACACTTCCTGGAATTAAAGAGGCGGCAGCAGAGCCGGAGCTGGAAACCAACGCCCAGAAAAGTTTCACATTTCTGTTCAAAGTGTTCAAAGCTCCTCTAATCCCTGCTGTGACTCGAAAACATGAAGAAACTTTCATTAAATGTTCATTTTAATCGAATAAGCGCGTCTGCCGTGACGACAGGGACAGGGAGCTCGAGACGAACACGTCACGAGGATTAAAGTCGATTATCGATCATTTCCTGGTCGACAAGTCGAACTTTAATCTGTTTGTTGTTTAAAGTGTGGACCTGAAGAGGGTCTGAGCAGAGACGGACTCACCTGTTGGTTAAAAAGTTGCAGGAAGGAGTTTATAAATGTCGGAGTGTTTGTCTTCCTGTTGGTCACGTGACCAGAGGACAGGCGCGCCCTGAGACACCGGAAGTGCTGCTGCTGCACAACTTTACTGATAAAACATGTGAAAAGTCAGAAAGAACCAAACGGAAGCGGTTCTGTTTCACTTCTGATTAGTTTAAAGGGATGTTCCGGACATTTTCAAGTAGAGTTCTGAGGAAGTTTATAAATAATTATTATTTTTTTATCATTTTTCTTCAGGATGTAAGTGAGCTGCCTCCCTTTGTAAACCTTGCAGCTGATTGGTCACATCATCACTGCATCACACCTGTTGGATGGATCTGACCACTGCTGGACATTCAGCTGCTCTAGACTGGTAAAAAAAAACACTTTTGTGTTTTAAGTTTTGCTGAATTGTGAGGGTTTGTTACCAATCAACCGGTAAGCCATGTGTCTACATTTTGAAAATTACAACTTTTTTATGTTAACGGCTTCCTGCAGAGCAAACTCAGCAGAAATTAAATTGAGAAAAGTTTGAAACTCTCACTCTAAAATAAAAAAATGGAAAATTCTCAAAATTCACATGACGAGATATTTGTGACGAGGAAAATAATAGAGGTGCAACAACACATGTATCTGTATGGAACTGTTCAATACAGTCCTGATGCATCTCAGTAATCCAGGTAAAAAATCAAAAAGAAAAAATAGTATAGGTCTTCTGGATGGTTCTTCTCTAATGAAACGTTTCGTCTCTCCTCCAAGAGACTTCTTCAGTCTGAGAGTTTCAGGCTAAATTCAGGCTTTTAAGCCCTGCCTCCATGTGACTGATACTCACATCACATTGCACAGTGCCAGGAGGACTGCGACCAGTTATACATCGGGGAAACAAAGCAGCCACTGTTCAAAAGAATGTCCCAACACAGACGAGCTACATCTAATGGCCAGAACTCTGCAGTTTTCACTCATTTACAGGCCAGCGGTCACTCTTTCAGAGATGAGGATGTTCTCATTCTTGATAGAGAGGAACGTTGGTTTGAGAGAGGAGTTAAAGAAGCCATTTTTGTGAAGAAAGACCGTCCATCATTAAACAGAGGTGGAGGCCTCCGTTTTCAGTTGTCCCCCTCCTACAGCGAGGCCATTGGCAGTATCACTCCACCCCTGTTAACAAAAGGTATTAATTAGGTGTGAACGATAGCCATGTGATGTGAGTATCAGTCACATGGAGGCAGGGCTTAAAAGCCTGAATTTTGCCTGAAACTCTCAGACTGAAGAAGTCTCTTGGAGAAGAGACGAAACGTTTCATTAGAGAAGAACCCGTCCAGAAGACCTATACTATTTTTTCTTTTTGTTCAATACAGAGCTTTAGGTTCATTACGCACTATACATGGAACAATACAGATTATTAACATTTATTTTATCAACTTGTCTTCTGAAGATGCTCTGTGTTGAAGGATCAGTGGATCTGTGTTCGACTACTCCACCTAGGCTGTATTGTGGAGCACAGATCCACTGAGAAACTCGCTGTTTCAGCAACATTTCATTTAGAAACTGTACTTTTCAGGTAAAAAAAAATGTTCATAATTCATTTCAATAAGTCACAAGTTAAGAAGGGCATGGACATTTCTCTTTTTTGTATTGAAAAAATATCAAACCACAAGACTTAAGTATCAAACTGAGCAGAATGGTGAGTTTTCTGTGTTGTTGCAGCCCTAGAAACCGACGGTCCTCCTCTTAAAGCTCTTTGCTTTAGTCCCCACCAGCAATGAGGCGTTCTGACTTCACCCCCCCCCCCCCCATGCTGCCTCTGTCCTGTCAGAAACCACACTAAGATGTCCACAAGGTGTTTCAGGATTGGCTTAAAGAGTTTTATTGATTTCTATGGTTATTAGCAGGAGCAGCTAACTGTGGCACTTCCTGTGCAGCCAGGACTCAAATTGAATAAAACATTTCTGCTAGAATACCCATATAATATGAAACAGATAAAGATTTAAAGGTTTGAATAATAACGTTTTGTTAGATTATAGCTGTTTTAGGATGACAAGCATCCATTTTGATTTTCAGACTGGCCGTTGTCCTGTCAGAATTCAACTTTTTTCTTGTTCAAAACATTATCAACAAACTGTCTGAACGATCCTTTAACACTTAAAGAACAAAGTATGAAAACAAAGATAAGAAAAGCTTCCATCCTCTGTTGTTTATTACAATTTAAAGTGAAAAATACACATGATAATGCTTGATTTTATAAGTTCGCAGCAAACTAAAAATAAAACATCAGAATGATTTGTTTGTTTTTCATTATACAGCATTTTCCAGGAAGAACAGGTTTGTCATGTCTTTTATTTTGTTAACTCTAACGGAAAGTTTCTGTTTGGAGAAAGCAGTAATAAAATCTTCACTGAAGCTTGAAGCTCACCTTTTCTGCAGGACCAACTCAGTTTATCTGATTAAAAAAAAAAAAAGGAAACTATCGTTTCTGTTTCTGTTAAATAAAAACCAGAAGCTCTGAGCTGAATTTCTACATGAAAAGAAGGAGAAACAGGTTGGACCAGAACCTTCAAACACGGTCAAGATGACAAGTTGTGGTTTTTGAGGGTTTTGTGTAAAAAACCTTTGAAGTTTCTGGACCCAGCCACCAAACACTAAAACACCTGGGAAATGTTCATTTTATACTTTCACATTTCAGTTTAGTTTTAATCTGCTTTACAGCTGCTGGTTCAATCATTTTATCCACTTTGAACAAACGTGCAGCAAACAGCTGATCTCAGCTTGACATTACTAAAGGAAACAAAAAATCTTACATGAATAAAACTAATTCAGGCAGTTTCTGTAGCTTTAAACTCTACAGCATCAGGACATTAGAGTGAAACTCCTTTGTGTTTTATTAATAATAATTTTAGCACACTTCTCTAAACTCAAATGCATTAACGAGAAGTTCAAACTTTATTTTCTCTGCTTCTAAACCGACAAATCTTTGTTCTAATTGAAATGAATGCAACAAGCCAGAGACCCCTCTCATGATGTAGCTGCAGAGGCTGCAGGAGAACAGGGGAAGCTGTTTTTACAGCTTGAACGCTGCATGGTCCTAGTGCCCAGAGTTGGAAAGTAACTATGTACAAATACTTTGCTGCTGTACTTAAGTAGAATTTTTTTTCTGTACTTCAGTAATTATGTTTCAGCCAACTTTTTACTTCTACTCCTTACATTTTGACACAATTATCTGTACTAATAAGTACTATAAGTAGAAAGTTGTTACTCTTATTTCATTCTGGCTCATTATTGTTAAACATAAATACAGTCCCTGGACAGAGTGAATTTAATTGTGGTTGGATTACGTATAAATATTTACCATTCTGATACAGTATTAGTTTGTACTCAACCCATCACAGCTTCACGCCTTTAGAAAACGTTTTTTGGAGAGGTCACCTTCGAATAAATGTAATTTTGGAAAATCTAACGACACAATACTTTTACTTTTAATACTCAAGTACATTTTATGTCAGAAATTTACTGTTGATACTTAAGTACAAAGAAAGTCAGATACTTTAAAGTACCTGTGACATGCATATCCTTCAAATACAAAAAGTAAAAAAAATGTATATTTAAGAAACAGCATAACATGCACGCTTTTGCGTTTTTTTACCACATAAATGGCATATTTTCTTTTGAACTTGGCTCAGCCAAAATGAAACAGGAAGTGAGATCAAAGGGGAACTTTTTAAGAAAAGGAACTACCTGGTCTTTGTTTACTAAAACCTGTCTTTTATTCATCTCTCTATGACAGTGACTCTAAATATTGCAGATTCTTCTCTCTAGTCTGTAGCTGTGTTTCCATTGTAAATGTGCGCAAAACTTTGTCGATATTCTGTTAATGTCGAAAAAACACAGTTTCGCAAATGCGGTGTTTCCATTAAGTAAGAAATGTTATTAAAGTCACGTGAATATGCTTGTTCTCATGATAAGTCATTACAAACATGGTGGTGATGGATGTAAACACATAGCATGTTGCTACCACGACACTAGCGCTCATCATCAGAGGAGACGTCGGCGTCTTTATCGAGGCTTTCCAGAGACAAGTCCCTACTTGGGAGCGTCTACATATGCTGTGTTTTTGGGAAATTGTAGTCGATGAGTTTACTATTTTAAACTACTTCTGTGATATTACTACTACTTCTACTTCCTGTTATCTTCTTCGTCATCGTCTTTTTCACCAGTAGAAACAGCCGGTTGTTGATCATGTGACTCCCGTGATGTGAAAAAGTGTTTCCATTGCAGTTTTGCGAAAAACACCAATTTAGATACGGCCGAAAAACCACCTCATCCTAGCGCAAAAACATTTTGTCGAAAACGTATTTTTTTCGAATTTGACGTGTTTCCATTGAGCAAATTTATTTTCAAAATTCTAATTTGCGCGTTTTCATAGTCAATGGAAACGCAGCTACTGTTAGCAGCCGTTGTAGCAACGCTCTGTTCACATTCAGACATTCCCCTTTGACATCACTTCCTGTTACTTCACATGCAAATATCTCAACAACTGTCCATCTTAGTGATGTAAAAAAGCAACATATTGTCGATGTAATCATTCCAAAAAATGCATTTAAATTTATCATAAAAATTTGATGTCACAGGCACTTTAAGACTTGAAGATGCTTGTACTTTTACTCAGTTATCACTTTGAGGTATACAACCCTGCTAGTGCCTGATGGGGTAAAAGGTCATTTAACCAGACAAAGACATGACATGGGTCTCCCAACCTGTTTATTATCCAGACATGGACCTAAGAACATGAAGATGAGGACGGTGAGGAAGAGTATGGCTTGAAGTTTCTGTTCAACAGCTGGAAGAAGAATAAAAATGCTGCGAGTAAAAGAATCCCATAACCGAACCAAGATTACACATCCACAGAAGTGATATAGGAGTATAGCTGCAGATGATTCATGAGTTTGTCTGTTTTTAAAGCCTACTGAGAATGGAAGCACAGGTAGGCTCCTTTGTATCGTCCAAAGTAGTGGCAGTCCTCCGGGAAGTTGTTCGCCTCCTCCACTGATTTGTAGTGACTCACAGCGTGGATGAAGCACTCGGGGAAGTTCTCCTGCAGGATCAGAGCCACCGACATCATGTTCCTGTTCAGCTTGGTCTGCTCAATCTGCTCCTGGATCCGGTTCTTGTCGATGGGCTTGGGCTCGGTGCAGAACGAGACCACCACCTTGATCTTGTTCTTCGTCAGGACTTCGAAGGAGTTGTCGCCTTTGCACCCGTGGTACTTCTTCCCTGCTAACCAGTTGAAGAAGAAAACACGCTCCCTGTTCTTGAAGGCCCTGATGGACCAGCTCACCCAGTCATATTTGTTTTCCAGGATCTCCAGGAGGGACTTGGTCCACTTGGGGTCCACGGGGCCGGGGCTCACGTCTAGTTTCTTCTTGATGTCCAGCTTGGCCTGCTCGGCGAAGTTCTCGACGCAGTCGTCCACGGCCGCCTTCATTTTGTCCTCCACGTTCTCCATTCGTTCCTTCCACTTTTTCACCGTCTCCGAATCAACGGTTCCCTCTTTGAAGGCGGCGTAGGCCATGATGGATATGATGCCAACCACAAACAGCTTCTTCAGTCGAGCGCAGAAGTCCTCCACCGCCTTCCTGTTCCTCTCTTTGGTGGCCAGCACGATCTCCAGGATGGGCCTTTCTGAGCAGGTGTCCTCCATGACGGCGTTGTAGAGGGCCTCCACGTTCAAGTCGCCCTCCGTCACATTGTAATGAGTCAGAAACTTCTCCTTCTTCTTCTCCTTGAACTTGGGCTTAGCGTTGAGGAAGTCCTGGAAGCTCTCGAACTGGCTGAGGATGTGGACCTCCCAGTCGAAGTTCTTCTTGTTCATCGACGTAGTCATCATCTCCAGCTCGATCTGATCGATCTCGTTCTGGATCACCGTGAGCTGATCGTTCACCTTGGTCAGCTGCTGTGTCAGGTAGTTGGCCTCGCTGCTGTCGGGGTTCTTCAGCAGCTCGGCGGAGACCTTGAACACGGCCTCCAGGACCGGGTGGAGCTGGCCCACGGAGGACGCCAGCACCCTGGAGGCCTGGGCCATGATCTCCACTCCTTTCTCGATCTTCTCCCTGTTTTCTACCAGCCACTCTGAGATGTCATTCATCTTTAAATTTGTCACGTTTACTAAGTCTAATTGGATTTCCAGAGGCTTTGTTGTTGCCTGAAAGAAGAAGAAACATAAAAAACAACTATTGTGAAGTTCGTCATGGTGGGAGTTGATCAAATTTAAGGAAATGGCTCTGATTTTGATTTCCTTGTTTGATTTGGAAATGTTTAAAATAATCAGCTGATTCTAAGCCTTTTTTCTCCCATGCAGGATTTTTTTTCTCTTTTTAATCCTGCAAACAACCCGTACGGTAAACGAAACGGCCGGTCATGTCGGCACATGTTGGCTTCCAGTTTCATGCCGCACCCTGGGTTAATGACAGGGACTCCTTTTAAGCCTTGGTGGCATTTGCAAATACTACAAAAAAAAAAAAAAAAAGCGCATGAAGGTAAACAAACCAGACAAGAAACGCTGAGCAAATATGAAACGTGTTCTGTTTACTCGTGAATTATGATGTGAATTATTGCACAACATCACAACTCTGGCCCTTTGGGAGGTCATTTTACTGCTTTAACAATAGCCAAGACCTAAAGCAAACACAGATGTTCACATTATGAGAAAACGCAGAGTTTACATCAATAATCTGCTTTTCCAAATAAAATACTCAAGAGAAATGACCTAACATCCATTTTTTTTATTTTAGATTTGCTGAAGCCCATATGTTGCTCAGAAAAGACACACCCAAGTGTGAGAGGAGAAAATCTTCACTGCTACACTTGTTCAGAAACACTTCCCTCCTCGATACAACTCATCTAAACATCTCAGTTGTTTTCTGAAGAGCTAACTTTAACCAAAAAATTAAAAAATGTAAAAAAAATGAGTTTATATAAGAACAGAACTGGCTCAGCAGTTATTGCTGCAGAGATGAGGTCAGTGGTGTCATTTTACAGCCTTTTTCTAAGACTTTTCTTATTAAATCAACTTTTTTTTCAAACAAATCATCTTTTAACGTCAAGCAGAGGATGAGCTTAACAAAAAAAAAGCAACGGTGTATGTTTGAAGTGACAGCTTTAAAAAGAAAACAGGAAGTAGATTGGTTTAATAAATAAAAATAAATGATTTTGTGGAACAAATGAGCCGAACTTCTTTATATACAGTATGTTAGGGGGAAAAAAGGCGAGTCTCACTTGGTGAAGTGGTCACTGCACAAGCTTACAGAGCTTCAACCAAGAGTCCCACAGAAAACCACTTCCACCCCCCCCCCCACACACACACACACACCAACCCCCAGAGCAGGACTCCGGAAAACTCCAGTAGTTAGTATTATTAGTCTTAAATTACATGATATTATTATATAATATAATAGGTTGAAGTATTGTAAAATATTTTGTCTGTAAGAAGTTTTTAAAATTCTTTCTTTCTTTCTTTCTTTCTTTCTTTCTTTCTTTCTTTCTTTCTTTCTTTCTTTCTTTCTTTCTT
>NW_013952836.1:425815-427596 GCF_001266775.1 Austrofundulus limnaeus
CTGCAGTCCAGTTCTTCAGTGGTCCAGTTATCTGCGCCTGTGAGCACCAGCCTCTATGGGATGTATTTATACTCTCTCTCTCTCTCTCTCTCTCTCTCTCTCTCTCTCTCTCTCTTCTCTCCTCTGTCTGTCTCTCGTCACTCCCCCTTTCAGAAATTCCTCCTCCATCCCGTTCCAGCATTCCAACAAACCCCACTCCGTAGAGATGAGAGGTCGGCACAGACACAGATAACATCCTGTAAACACTCCCCTGTGCACGGACACCATGCACCCTGGGAAAGCTTATTAAAAAAAGACTGTGTGTGTGTGTATGTGTGTATGTGTGTGTGTGTGACTGAGTGAGAGAGAGAGAGCGGGAGACAAAAGGAGGGAGACGGGGAGAGAAAAAAGGAGAGCAGTCACAGCAAAGCTGACCAAAGTGGCCCATCAGGACAAAAAGCTTCTTGTTGTGCCTCGAAACAGTTGCCATGGTTAGAGCTCTGGTTCCTCCAGCCTCTGTGAAGCTGTGTGTGCTTTAAATCCAACATTTGCCTCATGTATGATTACTTTTGTTATTTGAGATTATAGAATTTAAAAAAAAAATCACAGCTAGGAGTAAAAAACTTTAATAAAATCTGTTGTTTTTGAAAGTAAAACTAAAAAAAAAGATGTAAAACTTTGATTTTATTCCTGTTCAGTTCTTCAGTAAGTCAGAAGATGAACCCTCCTGCTGTCCTTGGGTCAAAAAGGAGGTCGTTTTGACCCAAGGACAGCAGGAGTGTTTAAAAACAATGTGATTCAACTTCTTTTTGTGTTTTCAAAAAAATATTTTACTTCTCATTTGAAGGGTTAACAGTGTGGAGTTTTAACTTGTAAACTGGACTGAGTTGAAGTTGAACTCACGTGCAAATCTTTCCCTTCACCTTTAAGTAATTACATGCAGAGGAATATAAAGAACATGGAAAAAATAACTAAAAGTAAAAATAATTTAACAGAAAATGACTTTGGTAAAAAATAAATTTCACTAATTTACTGAACATCTTAACTGTCTTTGTTCCACCGGTGGGCAAAAATGGTTCAGTTTCTGCCTTTAAACATTTCTAGATGCTACTGGGGGCTTTTATTTTGAAGACTAGGGGGTCAGACAACTTCCTTCAGTTCTTACCTTTAGTTTGGCCTTAAAAATGTCTGAAGGAGACAGACTTGGTTGAGTAAATTCAACACTTCAGTTTTTTAGAGCAGAAACAACTCGTCTCATGATGAGTTCAGACAGATTAAATTTTGTAGCAAGTAACTAGATGTTAAATTTTAAAGTAAAGAAGTGAAAAACATCAATTTTTGGATTTAAATGTAATGAAATTAAAGTAAAAGTAATGATTCAAAACAATATACATATCTTCAAACAAATTGCTGAAGTACGGTAACAAAGTAAATGTATAGTTACCATAAACCTCTGATTATACAGCTCCTGTTGCCTTCTTGTTGCAACTTTCAGAGTTTTGCAAAAAAAAAAAAGTTTCTTTGATGGCAAAACAAAACTTTAATTTAACAAGAAAATCAGTCAAGAGTCTCATTTTAGAACAATTTTTATTTGCAAATTTGTTTATTTTAATGACAGTTCCTGTATTTTTTTCCATTTAAAAACAAAAATGTAAGTCAGCTTCAAGCCAGGATTTAGAATAATTTAACAGGACTTCAGAAATACAGCAGGTAAAATAAGTATTGAACACGTCACCATTTTTCTCAGTAAATATATTACTAGAGGTGCTAATGACATGAAATTTTCAACAGATGTTGGTAAC
>NW_013952836.1:428596-429608 GCF_001266775.1 Austrofundulus limnaeus
AACGACACACACACTGTTCTGTTAGAACGACACACACACACTGTTCTGTTACACACACACACACACTGTTCTGTTAGAACGACACACACACACTGTTCTGTTAGAACGACACACACACTGTTCTGTTAGAACGACACACACACACACACACACTGTTCTGTTAGAACGACACACACACTGTTCTGTTAGAACGACACACACACACTGTTCTGTTAGAACGACACACACACTGTTCTGTTAGAACGACACACACACACACTGTTCTGTTAGGACACACACACACACTGTTCTGTTATAACGACACACACACACTGTTCTGTTAGAACGACACACACACTGTTCTGTTATAACGACACACACACACTGTTCTGTTAGAACGACACACACACTGTTCTGTTAGAACGACACACTGTTCTGTTAGAACGACACACACACTGTTCTGTTAGAACCACACACACTGTTCTGTTAGAACCACACACACTGTTCTGTTAGAACCACACACACACACTGTTCTGTTAGAACGACACACACACACTGTTCTGTTAGAACCACACACACTGTTCTGTTAGAACGACACACACACTGTTCTGTTAGGACACACACACACACTGTTCTGTTAGAACAACACACACACTGTTCTGTTAGAACGACACACACACTGTTTTGTTAGAACGACACACACACACTGTTCTGTTAGAACCACACACACACACTGTTCTGTTAGAACGACACACACACACTGTTCTGTTAGAACAACACACACACTGTTCTGTTAGAACCACACACACACTGTTCTGTTAGAACGACACACACACTGTTCTGTTAGAACCACACACACACTGTTCTGTTAGAACGACACACACACACACTGTTCTGTTAGAACGACACACACACACACTGTTCTGTTAGAACGACACACACACTGTTCTGTTAGAACGACACACACACTGTTCTGTTAGAACGACACACACACTGTTCTGTTAGAACGACACACACACTGTTCTGTTAGAAC
>NW_013952837.1:0-4082 GCF_001266775.1 Austrofundulus limnaeus
TGGTCCACATAGGTGATCAGGTCTTTAGTGGTCCTGTGGTCCAGGCTGGTCCACAGAGGTGATCAGGACTTTAGTTGTCCTGTGGTCCAGGCTGGTCCACAGAGGTGATCAGGTCTTTAGTTCTCCTGTGATCCAGGCTGGTCCACAGAGGTGATCAGGTCTTTAGTGGTCCTGTGGTCCAGGCTGGTCCACAGAGGTGATCAGGTCTTTAGGTGTCCTGTGGTCCAGGCTGGTCCACAGAGGTGATCAGGTCTTTAGGTGTCCTGTGGTCCAGGCTGGTCCACAGAGGGGATCAGGTCTTTTCAGTTGTAACTTCTAAATAAACTCTTTATATCAGACAGACTGGGCTACAATAGTGGTTTTATTTTGTCTTGTCTTTTGTCATTTGTGTAACCTGTTGCTGTTTGTGTGCGGCACTTTGGCCAACAGCGGTTGTTGTTAAATGTGAGAGATGTATAACTGAATTTAATTAAACTAACTCTCAGTGAGCAAACATCCATGTGTTAATATTAAATGTGAAGTGCTTTATTAAAGCAGATAAACCTACCTGTGTGTGTGTTTTGTTCGGTGTGGAGCTCTGTTCGTCTCCTCTTCTCTGCTTGGCCGACAGCAGCGCCTCAGCTCGGTCCAGAGCCGAGCTCCGACCGCCTCGGTTCCACATTTCTCTACCGTCTGTCCTCCGAAAGACGTGTGTGATTATATTATTTCAGCACGAAGTGACATGTTTAATGTCTGTTTGTTGCTCAGTAATTTTGCTTCGTTCCACCCGGATCATCCGAGAAACGTCGTCTGCTAACAAGTAGCCATTAGCTTATTTTACTGGGTGAAACTAGTAAATATGCGCACTTTTGTTACCTTAAATTTAATATGCTTCACGTATTTATGTTGTTCATTTGAACTGTTTTAACTCACACTGGCGTCCTTTGTTTCCATGGAAGAGCTCGTCTTCTTCTCTGTAGTATAAAAACAGCCTCATCAGTGAAGTAGCGCCCCCTGCAGTCACGGAGTGTCAGTCTCAGGAAGGATAGAGACAATTTGTGACAAAAAGAAGTGGCAGCAAAGGTTAGAGAGAGCAGCAAAGTTGTATGGTTTAGAGATAGAGACGTGGACAAAAAGACAGGAGACAGAAGTGGAAATGACAGAGCCGAGGACACTGAGGTTCTGGTTGGGAGAGACAAGGGCTGTGTCCAAATTCAGGTGGGGGTCCTTTCTAAGTGGCTGTGAATTTGGATGGTCTAGCCCAGTGTTTCCCAAAGTTGGGGTCGGGACCCACAGTGGGGTCCTGAAACATCAAGGTGGGGTCCTGAAAATGTTTTATTTAGAAATAAATACACTAAAAAACGAAAACTAAGAACATTTTTCCTTTGTTTTTACAAAATAAGTGTACTTAAATGGAGAAAAATAGCATAGTAAATAATGATACTATGCTTTTGCTTATTTTGACGTGAAAATGTTCATCAACCGACAACAGCTGGGGTCACATGTCTCTGCTGCTGCTATTTTGTGGGTCAAAGGCTGAAAAGTTTGGGAACCACTGGTCTAGCCTCCCGTCCTTACTCCAGTGTACGTCATGTGGCCTGGAAACTGTGAAGATGCTAAACAGAATCAAAATTAGATCAAAAATAGAAAAATATCAGCGTATTATTGATATCATAAAACAACAAAATTAGCTTAAATGCAATATTTGAAGAACTAAGGGATCTGCATGGTTATTTTGCTCATTTGATTCCGGATAAAAAATAATATTTAGAACATGTCTATTCAAATGATAAAAGCATTAATAACACAAACGCTTGAAACCTTTAATTTTAAAACTGTAATCCTTTCTCTTGCTTTGTCCGCACTCTGGTCGGCCTGCAATGCATTATGGGATGTGGTGGGCCGAGAAGGATCCATTGGACTCGTCCTTCAAATCAGGGCAAAAGAAGGACACATTTGTCTGCTGCATCTGAGAAGTTTTCGAATTCGGACRGCCTCTGTCGTGGCTCTGTAGGCTGCTGACAAATTCAGCCTTCGGAGGACCCAGCCTGTGAATTTGGACACAGCCAGGGATGATCATCAGAGGTACAACACAGGTTGAAAGTTTGGGAGATAATGAGGGGCGGAGCCAGAGGGATGGAAAGGACCACCCCTGGCACCTGATTGGCTACCTCAGGTGCCACCCACAAATAACTGATAAGTAGGTGGGGATCTTGGATTTTGTATTTGCATTTAGATTTTGTTAGACCGTTCTCTGACACTACTGAACTACATACATTTATTATATGTAAAAATAGACTGTAGCTCTTGTTAAAATTAGCATTAGCATCTGTGGTTAGCCTGATTTGGGATTAGCATCAGTAATCAGATCATTCTTAGCTACTCCATGACAAATTGCATCTCAGTAAGTTTTAAAATGGCTGAATGTTAGCCTTTTAAACTTAGCTGTGTTGGCCATCTTGCATTTTTTATTAGCATTTAGAATTAAGTAAAGCTTGATTTCAGCTTTTTCTACAATAATTTTCAGCTTTGTATGACTAAAACTGCTGAATAATAAAATGTGAATAGCATTCAGCATGTTGTTTGGATCATTCTGAGCTACGATCTCATAAAATTTCATCTCAGTATTTCATGAAACTGTAAAGACTTTTGGAATTAGCTGTGACAGCCATCTTGAATTTTCAAATCCAAAGTGGTTTTCTTTATTTGTAGCCTATGTGCCCCACTAAAAACAATAGCCAACACTTGTAAAAAAAAAAAAAAGAAAGAAAGAAAAAGCCTAGCTCTGCCCCTGTAATAAAGACAGAGAGGCCAGACAAGGTTCGAATGTGTCTAGAGGCGGGACAGTGGGTGTGTTGGTAGGATGTTAGAGATGCAGCTGGTAGGAAAAAGACAAAGTGGAGACATGCAGTCAGAGAGGACATGGAGGTAGTTGGAGTGAGGACAGAGTGAGGTGGAGGGGGATGACTCACTGTGACAACCTCTGAACAGAGAACAGCTGGAAGAAGATGACGAGATGCCTGACAGCCTTTTCAGCCATCATGTTTTGACAAAGCATACAAGTTGTTTTCCTAAATCACATGCACAGTTCAGACATGTTTTGTTTCAGTCTTCTCTGTGTTAAATGTTATCTCCTAGCTGCAGAGCAGAGCTCTGGCAGCAGCAGAGGAGTTCAGATGAGAGAGTGCTTGAAAACTGGGATATATAATATGTGGAATATACTGTATATAATAATTTTCATTTTCCTGTTTTTATGTTTGCTTGGAGCAACATTCAAAATCAAAACTGCAAATTCAAATAACTGCACATATTTTCAGGCTGTGAGTCAAAAATGGCAGGACACTGTTTTATTTCATGATCAATAGTTAAATAAAATAACAAATCTACCCCTGAATGTAATGGGTGAGGGGGGCCTATCTTTGGTAAATTTGCTCTTGATCGAATGGCTTTCAAGGCATTCCAGGCCATATTTCAGACACAGCCTAAAAGACAGACCCCCCCTCATCCATTACTTACTGGGGTATTCAGGTATGTCATTCTCCATTTTCTTTCTGAAATAAAAGTGTGTCCTGGGACTTTTGACTCACCCTGTATATATAGATCACTTATAAAAGGCCCCTGAACACATGTCCAGGGCCCATTATCTTTGTGGCTAGGTGATTGGATGACTCACATACGTCTTCCACATTCAGCTCCATATTTTAAAAAGTGGTTTTTAGACTTTTGTATTTGCTCAGGTAGCAGACATTTTCAGTCAGGATGACTCTAAAATGGATTAATTTATACCTAAAAAAAACGATTGCTTGAAGGCAGAAAGATGCTGTCATTGTATAATATAAGATCCACTTAATTTCAAATTATAGTATAAACGGTGGCGAAGGAATCTATACTTTCTGAATTTCAAAGCTAAATAATAGAAAGTGGTATTACATGTTAAAATGTTTTTCAGTTTGGTCTACAGCTAAAACCAAAATGTGTTATTCTTTACTGCTGCAGCCGACGTTTAAAAGGGGACCTGTTGTGACCTGACACAAAGACCAATCTGCTCGACTGAGCCAGGAGCAGATGAGACAGCTGGAGAATATGAATATATACATATTCAT
>NW_013952837.1:4760-14863 GCF_001266775.1 Austrofundulus limnaeus
CATATATACTGTATGTATATAAAAGAGTGATGTAAGTGGATAATAATATTTCCGGGAAATGTACAATTTCCACCGCAGGTAATGGAGTCGTGCCCACAGTATTTTATTTCTCAGAGTTTGAATGCCATATTATTGTGGGGATGTTTTTAAGCAGTGATTCCAGCAGCTCTGTGAGGTCTTTCTTCCTTACAGAGCAGAGAACTGTGTGTTCACTATTCATCCCTCAGTTTTTACTGGGTAACAAGCTAATAACATCTGATGAGACTAATGGAGAAAGTCATTGGTTTTGTGGGGTTATTCTGGTGAATGTTATAAAATTAGTTTTGATCCATTTAAAGTCAAGGAAAATAAGATTTATGGTTGAAGCAATATTTCAGCACACTTTGCTGTAATGTTTTTGCTCATTTTTGTCGGCGTGTGTGTTTATATCATCAACAAAAATCTTGTGAAGCACAGACACTTTCACAAAATAGYCATTGCTCTGATGACTGATGAACTTTTTTTGGTCTACCTGATTCAAAAAGGTTGCCACAACTAATCGCCCTCAACACAAATATTGTGACATTAATTTTACATCTGTTAAAGCTAAAACTTGCAACTGAGCATTGTTCGCAACACATTGTGCAACATCTTTGCTTAAACCCTCAGAAACCAAACATTAGCAAAATATCTGCACTGCATTCAGTGAAACTCAAAACAYAATTGTTGAATGTTCATCTGCTACTTTTAGAGTTGCTTCAAATCAAGACGGCTGCAACAGCAAACTGTTTAGAAAACCAAACCCTGGCTACACCTCAGTGYATTTCAGAGACATCGATCAAAAATCTAGTGTATGAGTAGCTGACAGTTGTCTACAATATTTAATTCAAGCTCTAATAGATCTTAAATGTCATATGAGATTGTGCAYAATGCTACTTTGTATGTTTGATCAAGTTATAACTCCATTTATCAAAATAAMATGATTTTTATRGGTAAACTCTGACATGGAAGGTGGAAATTTATTCAAGGAAAACTAGTGGAGTTGGTTGTTCAATAATTGAGGCACAAAACAGTTAAAGTGGTTACATTGTTGTTCTGCTTTTTAAATTTTAAACTGATAATTTCCAGAATAAAAACAAATTGTTGACTAACAAGTTATAATCAATTAAACTTTTACTTTGAAATTTGAGTTACCCTCGCTGTTTTCTTTGCACGAGAATTCATGCTCATCTGCAAAAACACAAATGTTTGTGCTTCAATACAACTTTATTTGTCTGAAGTGTTAAATGTTTCATTCCTCCGATTCCTGTCTTACTGAAGGGTGGTGGGTGTCGGAGAGAGGGAGACGTTAAATTCAAGCTGAGTAATATGGGTTCAAAGTGACTTGCCCATTTTCTCTGTCTTTGAGACATTTAAATATAATAAATATTAATTTAGCACAATAGAACATTTATGCAATTCATCTATGCTAAATTAGCATTTATTTAGAAACCTGTACAGACATTATACATCTGTTTCTGCCAGTACAAATGAAATAATCAGTACATATATGAGAAAATGAAAGTCCACACAGGGAGGCAGCTCTTAAGAACAATTTTAGGGATAAAGGACACTCTTGACTCAAAGAGTGAATAAAATTATTTTATTCCAAGAATAAGTCAAGGTGGAGAAGTAGCTGTTATTTTTCTGTAAGGATTGCTCATTAAACCAAATAGACATATTTGTTATAATTATTTTGGGACCTTGACTCTCAGTCTCTCTCATCCAAAGTAGAAATCAAAGAGAAAAAAAACTGTTATTTATTGTCCACCAAAGACTTATTCTCCATTTGTCTGATTTCTCAGACTTATTTGACTTATTATTGAATCCTGACCAAGTCATGAGTGGGGGCTTTTAGTATTTATGTAATGCTGAAAGTGATAACTTAATATATCCTTTATTTAGAATAGAGTTAAATGCTCTTAACTAAAACAGATGAGATCATCATCTGGTTATATCCTCAAAATGCTGTTTTTCTGACTATTTTTATTAGAGTTTGAGTTTACGTAAACTGACGTCTCAGACTCTGATCATCAGTTTCATTACAGTAGATGTTAAACGGAGAATGCTGTAACCTGATTTAATGAATCTCTTCCATAATTATTTTCCTCCATCTTGCTGAGTAACAACAGAGAGCAGCAACTAAGATGATCTTGTTAGGATTACTTAAATTCAAACATCATTTCGTAAAGTTGTTTCTTTGGAAAAGTGATTAGTGCCTTCTTGATTTCAGAGTTGCATGCTCTATAAAGAAGTTTAAAGGGAAAATGATGCTTCACTAACATGGATGATTTTTACTTAACAGTTAGAAATAGCGTGGTTTCTTTGTCTTAGCAACTTGGTGGTAGTTTCACACTGTTTTTCCAACTTTAAATGGGCGCTGCCACTAGGGCAGAAACTTGCCAGTACTGAACAGTAGCAGGACTAGGACCTTCTGACTCGTAGTAAAGGTCCTCTGCCAAGCTCATGTTTTCTTATTCTGCTGGGTATGTGCTGCTGAGCCATGGCCTCCCTCTCATCTGTACAACATAGGAAGATTAGCAGCGGGTCTCTTAATAAAACCAGAAGTCCCCTCACTTTGTGACGATAACAGGAAGAACCCTGCAGAGGCCTGGAGAACTTCCCTGTAGGCTGGGCTTATTTTCCATGTCCGTCTTGGTGACAGTGTTTCCTCTTCTGCTCCTCTTGTATGTGGGGTCCTGCAGGGCTCAGTTTTAGGACCCCTCCTCTTCACGCTGTACCTGCTCCCACTCGGCTCTATACTTAGGAAATTTGGTATTGCTTTTCATTGTTATGCCGATGATACCCACATATATGTCCCTTTAAAGAAAAAGGACACCAACTCTCCGAGCCCTCTGTTTTTATGTCTAGAGGAAATAAAAGATGGATGGGAGTGAATTTTTTAAAGTTTAATGAGAACAAAACTGAGATGATGATCTTTGGAAGCTCCACTGTGACACCTGATGTGGATGTTGGTTCACTGTCCCAGTACATCAAGCCTTTGATTACTAATCTAGACATAAAAGTTGATGCTGGACTTAAGTTAGAGAACCACATCAGAACATTTGTGAAATCGTTTTTATCATCGGAGGCAGCTGGCTAAAGTAAAGCCAATTCTCTCTCAGAAACATTATGAGACAGTAGTCCACGCTTTGCTGGACTACTGTAACACACTTTGTACAGGCATCAGTGAGTCCTGTATCTCACAGCTGCAGAGGGTACAGAATGACCCTGCACGTCTTTTAACTGGCACACAAAAGTTTGATCATGTTTCTCCTGTTTTAGTCTCCCTGCACTGGCTGCCCGTTATATTTTAGGATTTGTTTTAAAGTTTTGCTTGTAAAGCTCTTAATGGTCTTGCTCCGTCGTATCTGTCCGATCTGCTACAACCCTATAGGCCCTCTCGATCCCTCAGGTCAACTGATCAGCTGCTCCAGATTATGCCCAGAATAAGCGTAAGCTTAGAGATGATTGTGCTTTTTCTTTGGCAGCTCCTAAATTATGGAATGACCTTCCTTTGGACATCAGACAGGCGTCATCCCTGTCTGTTTTTAAATCTCTTCTTAAAACTCATCTTTTCTCTCTGCCCTTTGAACACAATTTGTAGTGTTGTTTTTATGTTTTATTTTCATTTTATATTGATTTTATGAATGTATGCATGTTTTATTATGTGTACAGCACTTTGGTCCTGTGGGTGTTTAAAGTGCTCTATAAATAAAGATGGTATGGTATGGTATGGTATGGTATGGTATAGTATGGTATGGTATGGTATGGTATGGTATTTAGGCAAAGACAGGACAGGGTACCACTGATCCCAATCAGAGCTGGTCTCATCTACAAACTTATGAAGCATTTGTTTATGTGTCTGAACCTTTCTGTTAATCAGTCTGTCTGTGGATAATAAACAGTAGTTTGCACACTCAATCCCCAGCAGCTGGTACACCTGCTGTTTTAAAAGGGTAGACATGAAGTTAGTGCCTTGAGCTGAAATCCAACTCTTGAAAGAAAAAAAAAACTGCAGCAGACAGAACGCCACAGATTTTGCTTTGATTTTAAAGAAAATGCTACGGGATATTTACTAGTCTGTGATCACCAGCATGTAACAGTTTCCAGCTTTGCTTCTTTCAAGTGGACCAACAATGCCTGTAACCTAATGTTCCAATACAGGGCCACCGATGGGAACAGGTTGTCTATCAGAAATGGTGACAGTCTCTTTATGACAAATGTAAAACAGCACACATTCTCCTCATTAACGACAGAAATACTAGATCTTCCTCTTCCAACTCTGTCATTAAATGCAAACAAATGTCTACTTGGTCAAATGCACAGCCTGTGTTGACTTTGTGTTTGACGTGGGCTGCAGAGGGAGGACCATCAGGACTTCTCACCTTGCGGTTTCTCTTCTTAGTATAAACAAAAGAAGACTCAAATCATGTCTCACATCTAAAGAAGTCTAGAGAGCCCTTTAGGTGTCATTTTCACGTACCTTTGCACATGTGACAACATCTCAATTGTAGACTGGGCTTAAGACTCCAGCATGCTCCACCTGAAGCCCAACAGTCGACACTGTCGTGGTTGCTCAACATTAATTTTCGCACACACTTTTTACGGTCCATGACACACACGGCACGGAGATCCAGGGAAACCCTGCCTGCTGATGTTCACGTCACAACACAGGTTTATTCCCACTGAAGTCCACACTATCCATCGATGGGCCACAAATCTATCACAGATAGAGCGCCACATTTTTTGGCAGATGAATTCCTCTGTGCACATCGTCTGCTCTGCCTCCATTCAGGAAGTTTTGGTCATTTGACTATTTGTGTCGTGATGGACGTACTTCCTGACTGCCTCGGACAACCGCTCCTCAAAACCTTCCATGTTGTTTGGAGGCACAACAGTCGACTTCTGAAGAGGAGACGTTGAAGTAAAATGGTGCCATTGTTGTCTGAGCACTTTTTTAAAACACAAACAAACATGCCCACAAACTTCTGACCAATCACAAAAGTTTGGCCCGGGGGCTTGTGCCACGCTTCCATTAACAGAGCATTGCATTTTAAATTTGGAACTTCAAACTCTTCTTTGCTAGTGAAATGTCTTCAACTACTACCATAACCCACCTCATGGAGCCTGTAAAAACTCATAGCAGGCAGAGGTGATCAGAACCAAAGTCATCACTCAATGAGCAATAACATAAGACAGCACACAAGACTTGTTCAGAAGTTTAATAACTTTTGAGAATACATGCTTTAAAGCAAGAGGTGCTTAAGCATTGACATGCTTAGACCATTATACTTCAGTTATTGGGCTTAGAAAACACACAGAACACGTTCTGAGCTAAATGCTAACAGTTTAGTTGCTCACAAAGACCATGCTGTAGTGCCATCATCTTTAGCATGTTGACTGGTAATTTAGCACAAGATACAAAATACATTAATGAAGATATGAACAAACATAAATATATTTTAAACTAATCAGTTTTTTATTCATCCAATAGTTAAAGAGACAAACCACCAAGAAACACAGAGTGCCACTAGAGAAGTCAATCACCAAGTCAAACACCAGCTAAAACATTTTTCGGGTCATATTTAGTGGTTTTGGACAGTTTTCAGCAAAAATACCAGAAGCACAACTCAATCAATCACAATTCAATCATAAACTAAGCTGTTCTTCTTTCTTTTTTTTAGGTAATGCTGTGACCAATATTCCCTCCACCATCTTCTTCCATTGTTGCATCCTTTTTGGAGATTGGTCTTTCAAATTAGAGTCAATCAAACTTCAGTTCCGACACAAATTACTCCCAGGTTTCTACCATCTAAGAAAATCTGTTCATCTGAAAGCCTAAGAGAGCATCTCACTCAGCTGTGACTGATGAGGGACAAGCTTTCCTATAACTAAACGTTGTAGGAAAATTGTGAGAAAATACTTGATTTTTTTAGTACTGTCTACTGAATTTGGAGTGCTTGAGACCAAGTGACCAGAAACCATATGGCTGAAAGTTTGAGTGTCCAGTTTAATCATGGCCCAGATTTTGTGCACATCTTTAAAATCTTTTTTTTTTTCATGCACATTATTTGGATGCCCATTTTGTGTCCATCTTGGTGCTTTTATGATTTAATCTGCTGGAGTTCACCTTTGAAATAATGACAGGCAGTTTTAAACCAGTTTTTCAAAACTCATTCTTTATCATCTTATGGTTTTTAGACCAGGTTCTGTTTTCTGTCAGAGGAAAGTCATGCAGGAGTCCAAACATAGCAGCTCTGTTGAGATGCAACCTTAAATTATGCATCAAACTAATAGAAAAAATGAGTGATTGGCATTTTTCTTTTATTAACTTTTACTCTTTTCTTCTGAAATTCAGCCATGACAAGTTGAAACTGATCAGTTGTTTTAAATGTTGAATAATCATTGAACTATGTTGAGTAAGCACAAAAACCCAAGGCAAGAAAACACACCAGTCAAAAGGTCCACCTTTATTTCCCAGCAGCATATCTGCTCCTATAAACCCCACAATTCACTGTTTCTCCATTCCTTTACATTTTAGGTGCTAAGACAAAAAGTTATTCAGCTGTTTTTAGGGGTATATTTCATTTAAATCTGTATCTGTAATAACAGAAAGTCTATAGGCACTGATGGCACAAAAAAAGACAAAGTACAATTTAGATTGTCAAAAAATACTTATTACGTCATTTATTGATATTGCCCGCCATGATATTGTATGTGTGCAGTCATTTGATTGTAGCTTAAGCAAAATATTTTATGTACGATTGGATGAACTGTATTAAAGCTCTCATAAAATAATCATTGGATGCACAACTACAGCTGATTAACTTTGAGTTAATCCAATTTAAGATGGCCACTACAACCAGGTGATCTTAGAGAGCACAAAAATGGTTGTAATTCTGTAAATTTTACCGATTTGGTGTGGCTGTAAGTCACAATACATTTGTCTACATCTACATCAGGCAGCAGAAGGCATTTTTTAAGAGAATGCTGGGCCTTTAATTCGAAAACACACAACAGTCACTTATGATAGTTAAACATTGGTGCTGAATGCATATATACAAATTAAAGCTAAACAAAAAGCTTAATGGATGTCTCTCCTACGCGTGGCTCTCCACATTGACAGAAGTAACAGTTGCCATGAAACAGCGCTGGAAAAGGCGGTCAGGGTCTGGCTGCTGATTGTCACAGTCTAGCCTTCCTCTCACAAAATGTTTCTTGAGACCCTGGGGACCTGCAGGGGCACTGCTGTGGCTGCCCTTGGTTGCTAGTGGACTGCATGGTTCTGTAAGACAGAAACAAAAGAAATCTACCTGAAACTTGCGCATAATTAGGGCCTGACAGAATGCAGTTGTTTTATTTGTTGAAGGTACTGAAAAACTTGAGAGGATAATCTGCTGCTAAAAACACAGAGGCTGACTATAAACTGCTTGAGGTTTTATTGTTTGCTGTGAATAAAGGCCAGAGTGTTGTTAGCAGTAAGGTGGTGGAACAAAGCTGTGGGCAAAATGACTAAAATGCTGAGTTTTTAACAGTAAATTAACAATTTTATCTAAGATTTGATGGTGTGGCAAGTGCAAAATAAAATGTTAAAACTCATTTTCATTATTTAGCTCACTTTCTGAGTGTAAAAATCCTAGTTAAAAATAATTTCCCACATTTTATTACTATCTAAATCACTGTTTTTACATTTTGTCCATTCTTAGCAAACACTTTCTGTTTAGTGTTCGATCTGTCCTAGAAGCACGATCCATACGATCAGCTCATTTGCGCACGTGCTGAAAAAAATACTCCCAGAACACTGATTAAGCTCGATAAAGACCTGAAAATAATTATTTCCATGCACAATTACAAAGGTTTGCTAATTTATATCTGGTAAACAGTTTTAATAAAGGGGAACTAACGAGCTACAACAAGAAGCACCTGGGAGAGAAACATGAGGGGCAGGTGAGTGTGGGCGGGGCTTGAGCAGAGACAGGTAGGAGGAGCTGCGGTACACACACCCACACAGACAGACCGTGACAAATTCAGTAGAAAATAGTTTATGAACTGATTGATAAGACTGTAACGTCTGTACACTAACAATGAATTGTGGAAACATCTGAGTTTTTTTTTTATTTTATCTTATTTTTTTGCACTAAAAATCTACATGTGTTGCCAACAGTAGTGTGCTGTCTATAGTTTGTAAAGTAACTAGTGTGTGAACCTCTGTACTGATGTTGCTGTGACACCTGAATTTCCCCTCCGCAGGACAATAAAGGCTATTCTATTCTATTCTATTCTATTCTATTCTATTCTATTCTATTCTATTCTATTCTATTCTATTCTATTCTATTCTAAATGTTCCCTTTTTCTAGGAAACATTGCGGGTGACAAAAGACTGAAAACAAATCCATTCTGTCATCAAGTGGTATAGCTAAATGCTACATGATAAACATCAAACAAAGCCCTCCCAGAAGTATTTCTTTTAGCATAAAGTAGCAGATGGTAGGATCATGCTTCAGGGACAGACTGACAACATTTCTAAAGCTGCTAATGCTACTGAAGATAGTATTTAAAATCTAAATTCAAATTGAACAGTTCAAAATTAGCAAAACATAAGAAATGTGAGCAAAAATAACAATAAAATGTTAATAGAAATGTGTTAAAACCAGGATTTTACACTGAGAACGTGAGGTAAATAATGAAAATGTGCAACATTTTTAACATTTTATTTTACACTACATAGAAGCCTGTTATCAAATCTAACTAATTAAAATAGTAGATTTAAAAACAACTGTCACTGGCCAATGTGCCAATAAATAATAAATAGTAAAAAATAATACTGAACACAATAAACCATAACAATAAATAAATAAATGAGTTAAAGTGTGACATAAAATAAAAAATATTGAAATTATGCAAAATAGTCATGCAGTATTAAAACCACAATCATTATTCTTTGCTCTAATCAATGCTGCTGAAACAGAGAAGAGGCAGACGATGGGAAATCAGCTCAAAGTGGCAGCATTGGATAAGAAATAACTTTAGAGCCTGTGGGTTGGCTGGACTGTAGCTGGCTAATTGGAGAGCATTGGAGTCTTCTGGAAGTCTGAAGACTTCTATCATCAAGTTATCAGGGGGTTTGGAGCAAAACCAAACTGCTGACATTTTCCCAATGTATCCTAATGAGGCTCAAGAAAAGCTTAATATTTCAAAAACTTTAATAGTACAAAAAGTCAACAATCATCACCTGAATGCTCTTAACAACTAGAAGTTTGAATGATTGGAATGGCTTCAAGTATGCAGGTGTAGACAGGCGGCAAACAATTGCACACGTGGACCAAAAAGGATCTCAACAGAGTGCATTTCGTGCACGCTAACTGTATGTATGTGTAGTCCTGCCTAACATGAACAAATGTTTCTTATCATGTTTTTACTGACCACAAACATTGAGTGGGAGGTTGTAAAATAAAAGGAATGTTTCATGTGTGGAAATGATCCAAAAGCAGCAGGTGGCAGGTGGTCAGAAATCTGTCGTGAAATTGGAAAAATTGCAACAGGCCAACCAGTCATGGTGCACCAACAAACCATCTGTTAGGTTCTGCTTTCCTAATTCCATCAAATCCAAAAATAAGATACGAATCAAAGTCAGTCAACAGAGCATTTAAACAAACTAATAGATGGAGCTTTTCTCATGCACAAACAAATACTGCTGCACCCAACTCATTACATCATCATTACTTTATTTGTTCATTCAGTTTTTATTGCCATTTTATTGTTTCCAGGGTCAGGAGAAAATGCAGTCTGTCAGTTACAGGCTGCAGTTATCACAGAGACAAACTACAAGCCTGGCATTCCTTTCATAGACGAGACCAGGATCAACAATAAACAAACAACAGAGTTGTACTCATTTACGTCAAACCTTAAATAATTACTCTTATGTAATACTGCAGTATTTTACAGAATCTTGCATGATCTGTTAGCACCTTTAGCGTATGTTGTGGATAAAAGTATGTAAAGTACTTGAAATAAATTACTTAGTAAGTAAGTAAGTAAGTAAGTAAGTAAGTAAGTAAGTAAGTAAGTAAGTAAGTAAGTAA
>NW_013952837.1:15009-20833 GCF_001266775.1 Austrofundulus limnaeus
GGTCAATGCAGGTCAAATTATACAGTAATACACAAAAACATAATGAATGCGGGAGAGAAAATATGGCGTAAGTTTAATAGTAAAGAAAACAGATTGATGAAGCATTCACAATGGAGGTAGGCTGGCAGTAATGGTGAAATGGTTAAGGGAGTTCATTCCAGAGCCTGGGGGCCACAGAGGAGAAGGCACGGTCACCACGGGTCTTAAAGCGAGTGAGGGGAACCATAAGGAGATGTTGATCCTGTGAGCGGAGGTCTCGTCTGGGGTTTTATGGTGAAATGAGACTTTTAACGTATTCTGGGGCTTGGCCATGAAGAGCTCTGAAGGTGAGGACCAGGATTTTGAACCTGATTTTGAACTGAACCGGAAGCCAGTGAAGTTCTGCTAGGATCGGGGAGATGTGGGTGAATTTGGAGGTTCGAGTTAGGAGCCTTGCTGCCGAGTTTTGGACAAGCTGAAGATGATTTAACTGTTTCTGGTTAAGACAGGTGAAAAAGCTATTACAATAGTCTAAGCAGGTAGAAATGAAGACATGAATTACCATTTCCAAGTCTGAAGTAGACAGCAGGGGCCGGAGTTTTGAGTTATTACGGAGCTGAAAATAGCAAGTGGAAACCAGGTTCTTTATGTGTTTATCCAGTGATAGATCTGAGTCTAGATTTACTCCCAGGTTGCGCACATTCTGCTTAACAGTTGAACCCAAAGAGCCGAGATGTTCTTTTATCTTWGGGATTTTATTTTTCAGGGGCCAGGATCAGTGTCTCTGTCTTACTGGGGTTTAAAAGTAACAAGTTGTCAGACGGCCACTGGTTAACTTTTGTGACACATTTTATGAGAGGTGAGCTTGTGTGTGGTGGAGTCATTAAAGGAGCAGTATAACTGCACGCCATCTGCATAGAAATGGTAGGAGATGTCTGGAAAATTTTTGATGACCTCAGTCAGGGGGTGGATGTAGAGCAGGAATAGAATTGGGTCCAGGATGGAACCCTGTGGAACTCCGCAGGTGAGTTTGGCTGAGTCAGAGAGAGATTGACCTAATAAGACTGAGAAAGAGTGGTCTGAGAGGTATAGTAAAAGTAAAAATATCTTAACAGAAAATGACTTTGGTAAAAATTAATTTCACTGATAAAAATGTACTGAAGTAGAAGTCATAAAACTGTTCCCCCAATCATAAAAGTACTTACAGTATTTACATACTCTAAGAAATGAAGTTAAATTTACTGAACCAAACTAGTTCCACTAACCAAGTTGAATAAATTACATTTACTCAGTTTAGTGGATCCAGTTGACAGAATTATTTGACTTCATTTTTAGAGTGCAGAAACATCTCTTCATGATAAGTTATAATATGAAGGCAAGGAAGAAAAGTCTCATGAGTTATGATACAAGATTTGCAGTTAAAAATCAAAGGAAAAAAATACAATACAGTTGTGTGAACAGTGGCACTGAAATAAAAAAGGGAACAGAAATGGCTATATAGAAAGAAGGATTAGATCAGGAGAGAAAGACCAGACACATAGTTTGGACATGTTCAGAAGAGACACAGTTGGTGTTTTGATTTATAGATGTTAATAATGCAGCTGTCAAAGACAAACAAGAAGGCAACAGAGGACATATGAATATGGAGTGAACCATTTCTAGAGACCTGAGTCTTATTTAGGACATTAATACCTAAAACAAACCTTATACATACTCTTTGTGCTACAACTCTGTGGTGCACAAGTCGACAGGGTGCTGGGGACAACATGGGCCAAGGTCGATATGCAGATGGGCTTGGACCCCGGTCATAACTGCCTCACACTTTTAGTTAAGCTTGTAACTTGTAATAAGTTTTAAAGTAAAAAATGTAAAAGTATTATTTTTATGTTTTGAATGTAACAAAATAAAAGTTTTGATTAAAAAAACTTGGTAAAATTACAGATATTCAAAACAGTACTTAAGTACTGCAACAAAGTAAAAGTACTTAGTTGTGGATAACTCTCTGCTTCTACCACAACAAATTTGATCACAGTATCTTTAAAATTCATAGATTTTTTTTTGTCATATTTGTGATAGCTACATTTAATTAGCTGTACTGGCTTTATTGAAACTGGTTGAATGATTACTTTCTGCAAGTTTTATTCAATTTCATCCAGTGGTTCATCTGATATTTTGGTAGAAGTCAAATAATAATAAACACCTGAAGTTCAACTGTGTACTTTTGTTTGGTTTGGACAGACAGTACCTGGTGCTTGAAGAGGCAAGCCATTGTCCAGACCTCTGGGCTTGGTGGTGACAAACAGATAGCAGAGGACACACAGAGTGATGATGAAGGCAAGAAGGACCACAGCTGCTACAGAGAGACCAACAAGAGCACCGAGGCTGGAATCAGAAGGAGGAAGCAGAGCTCAGCAGGAAAACAACAACAAAAGACCTGCAGACACACTACATCAGATCAAAAGAGAAAACCCCTTCACACCACCAGAGCAATTTGTGTGTACAGATACCTTCATCATTTCTGTGACCCATTTTTTGTTGTCCTTTACAGTTTTCTAAACAACTCTCAAAAACAAGACAGTGGTATTAAAGACTTCTATATTACACTTTTACCTGAGACCATTTGTTCAGTTTGTCACTATTTCTATGTTTGTCTATGAATATGTGTGTGCTGAACACCAACCCTATCAGCATATTCAACAGCACAGAGCTTCACCTTTTTCCTCACTTTGTCACAGCCTTAATCCAAAATGGATTCCATAATTTTTTTGCCAAAAGTTTTAAACATAATAACAAAGTGAAAAAGTGTTAAAATGTTTGCAAATTTATTGAGAGAGAGAAAAAAAAGAAAATAAAGAATATACAACATAAATGTAAATATTCGCAGCCTTTCCTCAATACTTTTTTGAAGCACTTTTGGCAACAATTTCAGTCTCAAGTCTTTATGTGTGCGATGCTATAAACCAGTTGCACTTATTTTTGAGCATTTTCTGCCGCTCGCCATTCCTGCAGAACCTCTTCGAGTGTTGGTGTAGCTATTTTCAGATTTCTCCAGAGGTGTCTGATCGGTTTTAAGTAAGGCTTCTGGCTGGGCCACTCAAAGACATTTACACAGTTGTTCCAAAGCCATTTTGTTAGTTTGGCTGTGTGCTGAGGGTTGTTGTCCTGTTGGAAGATGAAACTTTGTGTCGTTCAAAGCGCTCAGGGGCAGGTAGTCTCCTTCTTATCGTCTTCAGTTCATTTTTTTAAAATACAGAACCAGATCACAACAAAAGTCATTTATGGTTACCTTTCCTACAGAACAGGTCTAGACTTTGATCCTAAAATATTCAAGCTAACTTTTTACACTTTGTAAAAACGTGATATTGTGTGGTGAATTTTGAGCGGAACAAAGGATTTGATTCATTTTGTCAGAACGGTGAAGAGCTTTGAGTATTTTCCAGATGTGCCGATGGTGCTGAGGCTGCAGGTGAATTGGTCTGCTGGGAGTTCACTGAAGACCTGGTCTGAATAGACATACTGATCAAGCTGACTCATACATTCAGCAAAAAAATAGTCTTTGTAGTCTCGGCACATCAATACATTTGTGTTTTAACACAGGTGGGTTTCATGGTCCTGTTGAGAAAACAGAAACAAACATCATGTACCTATGATTATTATTATTATTATTATGTATGATTAATACTACCTGTTGCTTTGTTCTTTTACAGCGATGTGTCATTTTTCAGAAAAAGTTATTTTGTAAGCCTAAAAATCAAACCTATTTGGCTAGCTTAGAAAATAAGTTGGAGAAATATGTAATGGTATAATGTGTATTTACGATTTGTTGAAGGAGTTTAACCTTTATTTATTTATATTCTTTTTGTTTTTTGTTGTTTTTGTTGTCATTTGAAGACTATTTTTGTTTAAATTATTTTTTTCGAGAAAAGGGGCAGATATAAGATTTTTTCTTCTGCTACCTTTCATTTATGATTTGTATTTTTATTGTATAAAGAAATTATGTTGTTTATTTTTTTTTATAAAAAATGAATGAATAAACTGAACTAAACTAAAAGTTTTCCATTCATAAAACTGATGTCACGGATAATAAGATACAAATGACTGACAATTATTTACTATCACAGCCTGGTACTTACAGGGTAAGAAGTTATTTCATAATACAGCCCATTTTCTGTACAAGTACTCATTAAGTACGAGGTTTGTTTACTGTAAAAGTCAGACCTCTTGCTGTTTTTTTTCTAAAGGGTTTAAAAAGAGGAGTTAAAAACACTAATGTCAAGATGTCTCTGTCCATGTGTGTCTATCTGTTCACGTATTTAAAAAAAACACTGACTTGAGCCACATCTACTAATTAACTTCTGAAGTCAACCCCATTCAAGATGGCTCCAGTTATTTACCCTAAACAAACAACAACAACAAAAAAAAAAGAGAGAGAGAACAGTAAATTTTAATGAGCTGTGTTTGTTTTGTTCCTTTTTGGCTCTGTGTTTTTTTTTTTTTTTTACTAGTTTTTGTGTTTTCTTTTCTTTGAGCACTTCTAGTATTTCTTTAGTCCTCAGTACCTGCTCCTCCACACCTGATCCTTCTCCCCAGGTGTGTCTCATTAGCCCACATTATAGTAACTATGTACATTTACGTTGTTACAGTCAGTGGTGGGCACAGTTCCATAAAGCACTAAAGCACTAATAGGGGAACTAATTTCTTGATTAGTGCTTTAGGGCTTTTGCTAATTTTAAAATGCATTTATGGATTAGCACTTGTTAAATTTATAGGCTAAATTTAGAAGCACTAACTGAGGTCTATAGATTAGTGCTGCCCACCACTGGTTACTTAAATAATTCTTTGTAAGATTTGTACTTTGCCACATATTTTTTAAATCATAGCTTTAACTTTTATTTTGTTACATTCAAAACATAAAAATGATACTTCTTCACTTTAAAATTTAACACCTGCTACAAACTTACATATGACAGAACTCACCTTGAAGGATTGTTTATTCACTCTAAAAAATTCAATGTTGAATTTATGTAACCAAGTTATGCCAACTCGTTTCACTAAACTGAGAAAATGTAAATCCGTTAATTCATCTTGGTTTAGTGGAACCAGTTTGGTTACGTAAATTCAATATTTCATTTCTTAGTGTGTGTAAAAGCACTTTTACTTTGATTATTGTGAGCACTTTTATGACTTATATGTACATTTCTTATCAGTGAGATTAATTTTAACCAAATCTGTTAAAGTATTTTTACTTCTACTTAGTTATTTAGTTCAAGTATATATCCTTTTGGTTTTCCTTCGTATTCTCTGTGTTTTCTCATGTTCCCTGTCGGTGCATTGTGCTTTCTACAGTCAGCTCGATTTGTAATCCCTTGTGTTTGCTCCCAGTGGTTTTTGTAAGTAAGTTTTCAGCTGCCACGTCAACGTTTTCCTTACGTTACAATAAATTGGTTTCTTTTTACCTTCAAGTCCTGGAGTCTTTAGATGCCTGCTCCATGGGTTGTTTCTTAACAAACACCAACATTTATTACAGTAGAAGCTGAGAGTTGTCCTCAACACATCCAAGCATTAACTGACCGCACAAAATCTGTTTTTAAAACTGGAGTCAGCTACATTTATACTTCATGCATCCTGGATTTTAATGAAAGTTTTTTGATTAACCTTTTGAATCAACCCAATTCAAGATGGCTGCCACAGCCAACTGACAGAAGAGCAGCTTGAACTCTGGTAGTAGCTATGAATCATCCACAACAGATAATCTTAGCATAACACACACAAAAAACAAAACTTTCTATAATAAAAATCGTATTGATTCTCTTTATGTAGAAGTTTGGCAGGAAAGGCTGGGAGA
>NW_013952837.1:20844-22687 GCF_001266775.1 Austrofundulus limnaeus
TGTATTTCTTCAAGGACTGCTACAATTTTAATAATTTTTTATGTATTTTTTTAGTCCAGGGATGTTTAGAGGAACAACGTGACATTTTAATATTAAAAACCTTTGGGAAATAATTAACTTCTTCAGTAAAGTTAAGTAAGTAAAGGTAACCAGGTGAAGCCTTAAGTGATCCTTTGTTTTGATCATTTTCTACAGCTATAACAACAGACATCTGGTGTAAAACAATGACCAAACCTTTCATGTGAGTTCATCACTAGGGAACAGCTAAAAGAAAAAAACAATTGGTCGTCAGCCATCTTGAATTTAACAAGCTCTAAAGTTAATCATTTGTAGATTTTTGTAGCACTTTCTCCTGTGTATCTAAAGCTCCTGTCACACTACAGACAACTTATACCAACATGTGAATTTTTTATGTCTAAATTCTAAACTAAAATTCTAAACTAAAACCAAATTGTTAGCATTAGTACACGCCTAACAGACCAGTTGATATTTAAAGATCGATCTTCAACGTAGATGTCTTTAAAATTTTCATAAGTTGTCTGAAACATTTTAGTCTGACAGGGCTCGTCTTTATTTTCCTCTTTTCAGCCCTGTGCTGTCTTAGCAGCGCCCTCTAGTGACAAGACATAATAACAGCAACAGAACATGAATTCATTCCCTGGAAACCTAAAAGCCCAACATAGGGGTGTCCCAGTACCAGTTTTTCGCAATCCGAAACAAGTAATTTAGATTAGGTATAAGTACTTACTGAGCTAGAACTTAAAACATTAAACAATGGTTAAAAAATGGTCAAAATGAAATCGTTTTAAAACACATTTCTTTTATTTAGAACAAGGTGTCTCTCCTTCCTTATAGACTTACAGCCCCTCGAAGAAATTATACAGCGTGAAATACAGTATACTGTTGAAATATTTTACAATATTTAACAGCATTGTCCACCATGTGAAAGCAGTTAGGCTGAGTTCACCTGAAACTCCTCAGATTGAAGAAGTTGGAGGAGAGACAAAACATTTCATTAAAGAAGACCCTGTACAGGGGACCTACTTAATTTTTTATGTATTTTTTTTACCCGGATTACTGAGATGTATCAGGACATTTCCCCTTGAAATATTCAATGGAGTATCAATAACAGCATATCAGTATCAACAGTATCTGTATCAGTTGAATACATTTGTACAAGTACTTGTAAAATTGCTGGTATCTGGCCCACATACTGATTCCAGTATCTGTATCGGGACACTAAACTCATTAAATGTTTCCTGAAAGCTTAAATCCATTCAATGAATTGTGAATTATTTTGCTAGCAGGCAGACAGAGACTCAGAATAAGTAACAGCAAATTTTTAAACAAACATTTTGTGCTTAGGACTATAATTTGTAATGTGTGTGTCTCGCAGCTATACCACACGAAATTTTAACTAACTAAAGTTGAGTGCTACAGATATTTTTATTTTCAATGAGCTGTGTTGACATCTTAAATATAAACTTAGCACAAAAATTCATTGATTAGTGTTTGGCAGATTGTTTCCTTGTTGTAACAATTGGGCCTCATCCAAGAACATGTTCGTATTCTTATCCTAAATTTCTCTTACTTTTGTTCGTACAAAGGGTTCGTACGAACGTCACGTCAGATTCAACAAACGCTTCTATCTTCAGGAAAAGTGTGTAAATGAGCTGCGTAAATTCCACCTGTTCGTATCCAGCTGCTAGTGCACGCGAGAGGAGATTAGCATAATTACCACCCCAAAAACACCATATAAGGCTATGTTTCCTGCCTCAGATACAAAGAAGTGTTCATTCATTCATTAACTTTACGAGTTCAGAGATTGAAGTCTGTCTTTCAG
>NW_013952837.1:24457-29738 GCF_001266775.1 Austrofundulus limnaeus
AGAGAGAGAGAGAGAGAGAGAGAGAGAGAGAGAGAGAGAGAGAGAGCATGTACACAATAACTTCTGGAGTCCACACAATTTAAGAGGACTGCCACAATAAACCTTATAAAATAACACAATGACTGTCACTCAGCATGTTTAATAAATATTAAGCTGATATTTGGTGTGGTAGTAGCTGAAGTGTTAGGATAATTGGCTCTTTTGTCTCTACGTGGCCCTGTGATGGACCTGGGACCTGTCCAGGGAGTCCCCCGCCCCTCACATTGTGACTGCTGGATATGGACACCAGTGACCTCATGGAAGGAGCATGAAAGAAAGAAGCGGTTAAAAGATGATGGATGGATACGGACATCTTCTGAGCACTGTGCAACATATTTACTAAGCTGTAACACCAGCGTAGACTGTTCAAGTCAAGAGAGACAGAAAATATGATCAAACTTAGAATATGGGTCTCCTGGGTCTTCAAAAAAAATTTTCTTTTCCCTCCTTGCCTTTCAGGGCTTTCGTAGCTTACATATAATCTTTACATTAAAAAAAACTGTTGCTCCCTTGGTGTGAATCAGGGTCCCAACGATACCCAACACAAATAGGGAAAAGAGACAAAAACAAAGGGACATTGAACCCCGCTTGCACTCACTACATACACATAACAAAACACCAAATAACCACAGCCGAAGCATCCAAACCAATAAGTCAGGTGATGGGGCACATGACCCTCTATGAACAATAGAAGCCTATTATTAGGCGATGGCCCTCTATTGCATGTGACTAACCTGTTTGTCCAGCATGTGGAGGCAGTGCTTATAAGGTTGATTTCACCTGAAACTCATCAGACTGAAGAAATCTCTTGGAGGAGAGGCGAAACGTTTCACTAAAGAAGAACCCATCCAGAGGACATGCTTTTAATTTATTTTTATTTTTGAGTTGCTCCCTTGCGTGGAGCAACTGTAGTAAAAGATTATATTCTGATTCTGATTCAAAAAGACTACCTTAGGCAATCAATCTTATCAAAAACAAAAATGGCTACATCAAATGTTATAGCCACTGAGCTTAAATTTGTAGCTGAGAATCCGCTTCACCTAGTCATTCATTTTATGCTATCTCACATTAAGACTGCAAAAAACATCATTCACAAGGTTTGCAAAAGGTGGTGGGCAGAATGCAATAATTCAAGGAATAGACCTTTAATAATTTGAATGGAATGAACTAATTCCATATTGAAATAATTGATTAAATCTCTCAGTCTTAACAATTATTTCCCTTTATTTTAGCCTCACACTTTTTTAGTAAATAGTCATCTAAAGGCTATGTCCAATGAGATAGATCGATTCGAAGGGTGGCAGCTGCTGTCCAAACTTTCAACATAATCTACAAAGACCCAAACAATTAAGAACTTCTTTGTGTATTAATCCAAGTATTTAGATGAATGAATTGTAAAATAAATGTAAAGGAAACAAAGTTCAAAAGAAACGTTTCAGCTGCTACCAGTAGCTTATTGGAGTCAATATTGCACCATGGAGTCGAACAAAATCAGAACTTTCTTCTTTATCTTCAGAAGCTTCAGATGACAAGAGATCAACTCAGAGACTCTGAAAGGGAGAACATTTTAAGGCTGTGTCACACTACAAGATTTTAAAACAGTCGGCCGATTGTCAAAGACTGATAGAACCCACACGTGAGGATAAAAAATCATGGATATACCAGGTTTGGTCCTACAGTGTGGTGTACAGACACACAGCAAGAGACAACACACCACACACGAAAAGATATTTCATTCATGAATGTTCAGATGTCAGATATTAAATCACGCGAGACTTCCTGAAACTTTCTGGTGAGTCATGACAGTTTTTTTTGTTCTGTACTTTGGGAGTAGGGGTTATCAGCGGAATCAAAGTGGGCGTGTCACAAAAGTGGGCGTGTCTAAAGCATAAACACTGCGGGCTACGAGGCCTACATGACGGCATCCATAGACCCTGCTTGATCTCTTTACAGCCTGAAACTGACCCCAACACTAAGGTTAACCAGGAGAAATGTGACCCAAGTAGGGGTCTCCAGAAAAAGTGGTGCCGTACAGTAACGCCCCTTTTGTTTTTGTCCAATCAGGTGGTGCCGTACGGTGGCGCCCCTTTTTTTGCTTGTCTAGGCAGGTGTGTCCCTTTAACAAAGTCCGTCAAATCAGGTGTGCCGCTTTAGAATCACCTTTCGTTGGGACACACCCACTCATCCGCAGAGACCCCCACTTGTATTTTGGAATCCCCTCCGTGTTTACGTCATCTCGCTTTCTGATTGGCTAAACATCTCATTCACAGTCTGAGAGCCCGGGTGAACACTTCACACACTGTGATATCGGGCCAAAAAAATCAAACATGTTGAATATCCCCGATTTGAGGTCGGAGCGGTCCCGACGTCCTTCCGAGCCGACTAGATCACTCTTAACTCATCACTCACAGCAGGAATATCTGCTATGATTATCTTTAGAGCCATCACCATAATCTGGACTTCCTTAAGACTGTCGGAAGGGCAAAAATCGGCCTGATTTTCTTGTAGTGTGACGCCGGCCTTAGCAGGTTATTTCAGCTGTTCCTCTGATCTGAAGTTCAAAACTGACTCTAAAGATCACCAGACCACAGCTGGAGGGAAACAGACAGAACTGAATTATTCAAAGTCATACAGAACTGTAGATCTGACGGTAATGTTGAACATTTTTGACATTTATGTTTTAAATATTTTTTGGAGAATTTGTCTTTGAAATCATTACCAGTGAATTACTAAATAGATTTTATAATGAAGCATTCACTCCTCACTCAGCAGACCTGCTGTCCATCATCTTACTGTGATTTCCTTTTATGACTAAATTATGACTAAAATACAGTTTGATTGAAAGCTGAAACTAAAATTAAACTCAGATTTGCTGTTAAAACAGTTTGTTTGAAGGGTTGCAGGAGAAAGCCTCCTCTCTTTAAAGAACATGGCAACATGAGTTAGAGTTTCCATTTATCACGTTTTGTCTGAATAAATCACAGGCTAATGGAACAATCTCCTTTGAACAGATGAGACCAAAGTGTGGCAGTTTACAATACATCATTAGGTTTGGAGACAACAAACACCTCAAACCTATTAGCCTGGAGAGCTGACGAACTGAGGAGTCCCAAAGGTTGGAGCGTAAGTCCAATGTGGGCGGGGCCAGAAATAAAACAAAGGGATTTTATGAAATAAAATCAAAACAAATGACCTAAAACACTAACCTTTAGGTCTCGGTAGCTCAGTTGATAGAGTTGTTGTCTCTAAGCAAGAAGGTTTTCAAATCGAATCCAGACCCTTCTGGGTGGAGTTTGCATGTTCTCTCTGTGCATGTGTGGGTTTTCTCTGGTTTCTTCCCACAGACCTAAAACATGCAGGTTATACCTGGTTCACATTAAAAAGATTTAAAATTGTTGACTGATTTTCAAAGACTGAGAAAGCCCTCACACAATCTTAAAAACTCACAAGTTTGGTCCTACGGTGTGTGGTGTATGGGATATCGGACCAAGACATGTTGAACATCCCAACGTTAGAAGTCGGAGATGTCCCAACGTCTTTCTGAGCTGACCAGATCCATCTTAGTACACCACACAGAAGGAATATCTCCTAAGGTTAACATTAGAACCGTCTTCATAGTTAAAGCATCTTTAAGATTCTCAGAAGGGTGAAATCGTGTGAAAAATCTGCACAATTATCTCATGAAACAGGCATTAGGCTAGTTACAAGTCTAAATTGTCCATGGGTGTGAGTGGGAGAGGGAATGTTTGTTTGTCTCTTGATCACCTGTGGTGGACTGACACCTGTCCAGGGTGTACCCCACCCCTCACACAGTGACTGCATGAGCACCAGTGACCCCTGTGACCCTGAAAGGAAAAATGGATGGATTAACCTTTCGATCACACACTGTAAATGTCCAAAGAGGTCTGGGCAATGTTCCAGGTAATAAATATTCAGTGACATGGAGTAAAGTTAAACTGCTTTTTATATTTAAATGTTCAAGGAGCTCAAACTCCAAATAACATTTTGGGGATTTCAATGAAAAAAGTCTATCTGTAATGGCATATGGCTCTGTTATTTTTTTTTTTTTGGTACAATGTAACGAATGAAAACTAAAACATCTCAAATACTTATATATTGACCTAAATCACTGCTTAAACAAAGAGCCATAGAGTAAAATTAACAGGTAAGTGGTCTAAAACCAAACTTTGACTGTCTTTATTGCATGCACTGTGGTATATTTAATATTAGGAGTCTAAATCAAAAGTTTAGTATTAAATCGATTTGTTTGAATGATGATACATTGTTTCTCAATAACACAGTCTGTGATTAATATGGTGCAATATCATATGTGCATGATTGTGTTAGATGGACATATGATGATGATATGGATTGATGGTTTCGCTTTACCTCGATGTAATGGAATTGTAAATCATTTTATTGACACATCGATGTGGATGTACTGCCACACCCCTAATAATTACACAGTATAACCATGTCACAATCCAGGGTTCTTCATGTTTTTCTATTTTTCAGACCTGTTTTTAGTGTCATTTTTCTATTTCCTTCTCAGCCTATTTTTGAAATTTCTTGTGTTAAATTTGTCTTGTTCCTCAGCGTCTCCTTGAGCCATCGGCCATTCTTTCCCTCAGTCATTCTTACCTTCATTTCACCATTCACACCTGCTCCTCATGCCTCAGGTGTCACAGCTTACTCCCTGTCTACTTCCTGCTCTCAGTCAATCATCACTCCTCTGTTTTTTTTATCTGCCAGGCATCCTGTTTCCCTCTTTGTTTACCTGCCTGCTCCCTGTGCACTCCTACTTACTCCTCATTCTTCTTTTGCTGCCCTGTCAGCTTTTTATTTTTTACTGTTAAAGTTTTCTTGTTTTCTTGCATCCTTGACAATCCAAAGTCTTGAAAGCACACTGGAGGAAGAGTCAAACTTGTTGCATTGTTCTGACAAAGAAAAACAAGAGGTAATATCCACGTAATAGTTCAGAAAACAGTTTTAAAGGATCCCTGATTAGTTGTAACATTAGACTTTATTTGATAAACATATATTTTAACTGTAAAATAAAGACTGTAAAAATACTGTAGGATGTTTAGTTTTCGTAATTTTTAAAAACATATTTTAATATGGACAGAGCCATTTTATTTACACACAAAGCATTCTGGGTGAATGATGGCGTGGATAGGTCCTCGGTGCGAGGCTGCTAGCGAGCTATATCCACCCTGAAGGTTAATCTTGGACAATATCTGAT
>NW_013952837.1:30373-32938 GCF_001266775.1 Austrofundulus limnaeus
CCTTCAGGGTGGATACAGCTCACTCACACCGAGGACCTGTCCACGTCATCATTTACCCAGAATGCTTTGTGTAAATAAAATGGCCCTGTCTGTGTAATATATTTTTTAATTTTTAGTTTAAAAATGACAAAACCTAAGCATCCTATAGTATTTTTACAATCTTTATTTTACATTTAAAATATATGTTTATTAAACAACGTTTAAAGTTACAACTAATCCCTTTAAAAACACACGGCTTGAGTATGTTCCATCTTAAAGTGTTTTCTGATGACTGAATTATGACCTAAACTGTAAACTGTCCACATGGTGGAGGGGTTGAGAGATGTTACCAAGACTCCCACATTGTGTTCCTGTGCTGTCTGTACATCATCCTGGAGCATTTACAGATCTGTCAAAATATTTAACTTCCATGTGACAAATTAAAATCAAGTCCAGAAACAATGGTGCCGTGAGCTCCATGTGCTGCCATTTAGAATGTAATTATTGTATTTTAGCTCAGCAGAAGGTGTGTGAGCGGCCACATATGGGTTTTTAATGAATGTCCGCATGTCAGCCTATGGGAGGTTGTCTAATCCTGTGTAATCCCAGCCTGATGAAACCAGACACAGTTGTGATATTGGCAACAGAGGGGGATTAGTGACCTGGCAAAACATGTGGTCCCAGCACGAGAGCTGCTTTACTCACATATACAGGTCTCCACTGGCACAAGGAGAGAACAACAAAAATGCTGCCTCCATTTATGAGGCGTAAATAATATTTAACAAATCCCTTTTTTTACAGCATCGACATTTAATTAGCACAAAAATGACTAACAAACGCACAACCCCAATCCTGAAAAGGTGGAAATGTTAAGTAAAATGTAAAAACAGAATACTATTATTTGCAAATCTCACATCTCATGTTATCCACAGTGGAAGATAATAAATGAACAGGTCTGATTCTGTTCTGGACACGGACTCAGGAACACTTTCAGCTCACTGTGCCATCTGCAAACACCATCCAGGAATGCTGCTGCCTTCTCTGAGCCAAACAGCATTCAACATGAACTGAAGCAAAGTGAAAAACTGTTCTGTGTTCAGACAAATCAATTCTTATTATAATGTTTTGGAAACCATAGATCCTTCATACTAAAGAGGAGAAGAACAACCCAGACTGGTGTCAGAGCACGCTTCCAAAGTCAGAATAATGTAGGTTAGTTTGGATGGCTGGTAAAAGTGGGCTAGTAGGGCTAAGCCCTCCCTTGTGTTTACAATAAAAAAGTTAAAATACCTAATAAACACAAATTCAAGATATTGTATCATATTTTGTGAAATTTACAACAGAATTGCCAAACAATCTGGAGAAAATCACAGTCTTACCAAAGGGCTAACTTCTCACAGAACGAATGACAGGCATCTTGTCCCACCTCCTCGGTTTGCTTCTCATTGGGGCTGATTTTATTCAGGTTTAGCCCAAGGTCACAGGCTTTAGCCAATGAGGTTGGATTTACAATAATGTGCCTCGAGGGCGAGTGTATGAGGGTGTGGTTTACTGTAGACTGAATATGAACGATGATGATAATGATTAACATTAAGTCTGACAGTCAGTTTTAGTTACACCTTCATTCATGTGTAGGAGTTTTGGGTATATTCTAAAAATGGATAATTTGTGAATATTAAATATATTTTCCTCGAGGCACCACATTCTTTAATTCGATCAAGGATTGACCCAGAAAAGAAACGAAAAACTGTAACTTTATTGTAATCAGTCTCACAATAAATTGTACCTAAAATGATTTTATGAGTTCTTGTCTTATCAGAACCAATAATATCTCTTATCAAGACACAAAAATGAGATTAGCTTATGTTGGCACGTTCTCCACGAGCCATTTATTTACAGATTAAATGTACAGTATTTACAACTATGGCGAGTCATGAATAAGTGATGTGTTGAACCAGGTAAAAACTGAAAGAGTTTGCTATCACGAGTGAATAAACAAAACAAACAGACAAATAAACAAACAAACAGATAAAATTAAAGTCACCACTGAGAAGTGAGTTTTGCTTTTAGAGTGAGGTGAGGTAAGTTTCTTTTAGCTGTGGATTTAACTAAGGAATCCTAGTTAAATTAGGTCGAGAAAATCGTTTAGTTTACCAAATCTCRTACAAAGATAAAAATCAAATTTACGTCTGAGCACCTGTGTGTCACCAGGACAAATGTTCACTTTTACCCTTTTGTTCTGCTGATGGCGGTACCAGGAGGAGGCGTCGGCTGATCAAAGAATCTTTAGGTGAAGTTCCCCAAAACTGCTTCAGTGTGGTGGCCGGTCAGACACTCAGGATGTCTGTTCAGCTGCTGGTCCTTCAGTCAGAAAGGTGGGTAAGGAGCTGATGACAGCGGGGTCCGGTCCTTCATTGATTTCCACTTTGTAGAGAAAAACAAACTAAAACGACGCATGAATTACCATTAGCTTTGTGACTTCTATAAAATCAAACTCAGATATTGAGCCGATATGAAGCAAGAGCTATTCGATCAACCAGCGGGAGATGTGGAATGAATCCATCCTGACAAGCCCATGGGTGGGGG
>NW_013952837.1:33271-35872 GCF_001266775.1 Austrofundulus limnaeus
ATTCAAAGCCTAAGATTTTCTAAGGGTTAAATCATGTAATAAAACACAGTTTAAAATCATGAAATAAAAGAAACATCATCAAAAAAAACACAGTTAGCTTCAACGAGTTTTGTTCTTTCTATAAAATAAAAGGTAAATTCACATTTCTTTGATATGAAAACAGACAGTTGAATAAAAACATTCAATCTGGTTCCTTCTTTTTTCACATTCAATGAAGAACGTGAGTTCCTTTTATTCAAGTCACTGGAGTCTGGTTAAAGGTGTTTATGCCCCCCCCCTCCCCTTGAAGAAGAATAGGCAGGCAGTCCTTATGGGGGTTGGAAGCACAGAACTTGTGGCAATCCTTATCTGTTAACGTCAAGGCGTCAGGAAGTCTGTTGAGTTTGTATAAGAGATGCTAATTCGAGGCACAAAGGAAGGTTCCACGCAAAATCCTTAAAAAAAGTCTGAAGTTAGTGGATTTGATTTCTTCCTTTAAGCAGAAATAAGAACCAGTCACATCTAATCAGAAATTATTAATTATATGCAGGAAAAATGCTACACATGTGACCAAAACCTCTCTGATTCTTCATTGTAACTTCTGTCTAGTTTAACCCTCAGGTGAATCTGGGTTACATAAACAGTCTTCTTTAAAAAGACTGGGACTTCACACTCTTCAGTTTTGAGAAGTCTTCAGAAGTCTAGTTGTTTTTTTATTTTTATTGGATTAACTGTGTTCTGGATGACTGAGAATCTATCCAACCAGTTTTATGAGACCTGACTGCAACACAGGCCACATTTTGATCATGAAAACATGATGTGAAGCACAAACAGACCTGAGTCACTTGAGCTTTGAACAAGTGAAAGATTAAATTCCCCTTTTTGTAAAATAAATGAATGCAATCAAAACGAGGCAGCAGACAGAGGTGTTCATTAAAGGGCAAGCGCTTAGTGGAATGCACTGAAAATCATCTAGGGTTGGATTTATAAAAGAAACTTGAAAAGAAACCAGAAACTTGCCACTTTTCACGCTGAGGTTGTGATTTATAAAATCCAAAATTGATGTGAAAATGTGCGGTGCCTCACGCCAGCTTTGACCCATGCGTACGCTCATTTTGGAGACGTGAAACTGCGACACAGATGGTGAAGTGAGGAATTGGAGCCACACTGTGTAATGATCACTGTCAGATATTTAATTTACCTTCATAATCCGACTTAGATTTTAGATTGACTTTAAATTTCTTAACAGTATTATTTATGCTTCTGCTGCTGAGCCATAAGGACCTTTGAAATAAAAAACTTAAATCTTAAATAAAAGTTCCATTGTGCAAATCCATTCACCTGCTTCCTCGTCACGACCCTGACCCACAGACCCCTTCCCGACAAGAGACATTTCAGCGAAGCACGACACCAAAAAGCTTGGTTATAGTCACGCTTTGGGTGCGTGTGCCCTCGACAGTGTGGATGTGTTATAAAAGATTCACTTTTTAATGTCTGTATTTCTCATGTGCGTGCGCGGGGTGAAGTGGGGGGTGAGGAGACGGTCAGCCGCAGATAACAGAGCAGGCAGGAGGGGGAGGACGGAGGAGAAGAGCGGTGAACTTAACTTTAACTGACTTATTTCATTTTATTTATTGTTTTTATCTTCCTGCATGCTCTGAGAGAAAATTAATTTGAAGCTGAGTTTTTGAAAGAAAAAAATCATTAGATTAAACGTCTGTAAACCTGCAAAATAAGGGAAAATCTGTCAGTTACAGACAATCTGTTCACGTGAGCAGCTGTCAGTCAGCACCTGTCATCCTCCAGACGCACGACGGAGCGTCTGAACCAATCAGTTTTGTTGGCATTGATCATCTGACTGATTTAAATACATCTTAACATTCATGAGGTACTTTACATTGACTGTTTATGGTTGAATGTGGGCGTGTAGAGGGTAGAACCTGAGGCGGGACCTCGTGCGCAAACTCTGACGTGCGGCTGTGATTTTTAAAGGAAAGATGCGCAGAAACATACGTACGCACAGTTTTATAAATCAGAATTTTTTTTTTGGTGTGGCCATTTTCGCCTTTTGGCCGTATGTTCACTTTTAGTATGGTTTCCACGCAATCCTTTATAAATGAGACCCCTGGAATGTGGATTTAAAAAAACATTGGTGCACAAACCAGAGTCAACTTTGCTCTAGAAATTTCTGCTTCTTCAGTGTGATGAGTGCTGCTTTAAAGTGGTGATAACCACCCCCCCCCCCCCCCAAAAAAAAAAAAAAAGAAAATATGATTAAGTTTTTCCCCATTATATAATCTATGTACAGTATGTAGGCTTAGTTATTTGACTTATCATCAGATGTGTCCTGTATCTGGTGTTTTTTTCAACCTACAATCTCCGCTTCGTTATTTTGACTTTTGTTCTGTGCATATCAGCCCGTTCTGCTGTGTTTTTGTAGTTTTATTTATTTGAGCCTTTCTATAGCACACATTTCTTGTTACTTACATTTTTATCCAATTTTTTTATTTATTATTTACAACCACACTTAATGGATGGCTTTAAACTGTTTGGGTTTGTGGCCTTATCAACAAGTGATCTGGGGTCTCATTTATAAAGGATTGCTTGGAAACCATACTAAAA
>NW_013952837.1:37088-38800 GCF_001266775.1 Austrofundulus limnaeus
ATTATGAGATCTTTTCTCGTAATTATGAGATAAGATCTCGTAATTATGAGATCCTGATCTCATAATTATAAGATATCATAATTATGAGGAAAGTATCTCATAATTACGAGATCCTGATCAGGAGTCTATTTTTTTTTTGTTTGGTGAATGGATTGATCAACTTCATTTATAACTTGCAGATCTGAGATGAATAAAGGTTGAATGAGTTTTGTAATATTTAGTTAATGGTGTTTTAGTTGTTTTAATGTACTGTAGTTATGATTTGTTTATGATTTATCCCAATAAAACAGCTAATGGAAATCATGATGAAATCATGTTAAAATATGGCAAATTATTGTGAGAATCAGATGTTCTGCATGTTTATGTGTAATTTCGGAACATGTTATCACTTTCACGTGATCATCTTGTGTATCTTACTGAACTATATTGGAATGAACACTGACAGCTTGAGGTAATATTTTTTTGTATCCACGTTGTGATAAATGGTGTGTATCGCTCTGTACTGCAGGCCTTTTCAACAAGTGACCAGTAGGCCAGATACGTCCCTTTTGAAACGATCTTTGGCCCCCACAAAGCTGCCATCTTTTTACACAGCCTGCATCTTGAGTTGTGTGTGGTGTAGCAGACCCTGGTCTGTACTGATGATCAGTGCCTCTGTGCTGTCCTTCAGTCCAGCTCTCTATAACTTCTAGGAGTTATTGATATCAGCCACTCCCTCAGTCAGCTGCTGGTAGCTTTGTGTTTCTGCTGCTGCCTGAGAAATTCACTAGCTGTTCAATAGTGGGGGCTTTTATGCTGTACTCCAGGATCTCAGTTGTTTCATCCTGTATAGTGTCTCCTATGCTCAGTAATCCTCTGTCCACCTCATTTCTCTTAGTGTATAGTCTCAGGGTGCTGGACTTGGAGTCATGCAGACCCCAAATCCACCTCATGTATTGTGAGCAGCTTGTTACTTGATGTCAATGGCTTCCATCTCCTCCTTTTGCCAGACTACCAACTGGGTATCGAACGACTATCAATGAGTACGTGTTGATAGCCCAGACTTTATCCTTGCTGTGTGTAGGGCTTTGTGTTTTCCTTTCTTTTATTTATTTTTTTCTCAGTTTTCTCCTCAGTTTATGCCTGCACCTGGTCCTCATGTCTCTTCTCAGGTGTTCTCAATCATCTCCTCATTAACTCACCTTTATATTCTGAAAAAGAAAAATAGAGCAGGCCCTCTGGATGAGTTCTTCTTTGTTGAAAAACATTTTGCCTCTCACGAGTCTGAGGATTTACAGGTAAACATTGGCCTGGAGCAATGTGGCTATCTCAACTGGACTTTCTTCAAAGCAGACAAGAAACCCATACAGGACTCCAGCCAGTCACCAGGTGAAAATGAAGACCCCAGACTCAAAACCAGACCAATGGTCATTCCATATGTTGTGGGAGTTTCAGAGAAACTGAGACATTTATTCTCTAAACATGACATCCTTTCAAACCTCAAAACACGTTACAACAAAGATTAGTTCACCCAAAAGATCCAGTTCCCCGGCACAGAGTAATGTTGTGTCTGCTGTTAAGTGTCAGGAGGACTGTAACCAGTTACAAAGTGACACAGCAGCCACTGGCCAATGTGATGGTCCAACACAGAAGAAAAACACAATCAGGTCAGGACTCTGCAGTTTACACTCATCTACAGGCCAGGACTCTGCAGTTTACACTCATCTACAGGC